>NC_136490.1:45448129-45478129 GCF_053919585.1 Euprymna scolopes | reverse complement strand
GTGCCGGACTATGCTTACAGACTTCGTACGCCCACAAATTCAAAACAGGGTATGATTCCAACAAGATGGGGCAGCTGGACAAATGGTGAGAGACAGCATAGAGCTCATCAGGTAATGCTTTTACGACAACATTATCTCTCGATATGGCAATGTCAAATGGCCACAACTAACCCCGACTTCTTCTTGTGGCATTGCCTTAAAACAAGAGTTGTTAACAAATCTTACACCCGGCAAGCATTGAACCAAAACATTCGTAAAAAAATACGGGAGTTAAATCAAGAGATGCTGCAATCTGTTATGAATAATGTTTTGAAAAGAGCACACATATTCGAAGTTGAAAATGGGGAACATCCAAATGACAGTATTTTTTTTTTGAATTTTGCAATTGTTCAAAAATTTCCCAATTTTTAAGATTGTGTAAAAATAACAGGAACATATACAAAGCAAAAGAAAATCTATTTAACTTTTTAACCCTTTCTGTGAGAGTTGGATAAACAACACACACACAAGTACACACATACACACACACACACACATATATATATATATATATATATATATATATATATATATATATATATATATATATATATTACAAAACTAGTTGAAATTCAAAGACTTAATTTTTTTCTTTTTTGTAACCTTTGCTTATTTCATATTGGATTTCTTCATTACAGCCGTTTCGTTAATAGGATGGCAATTTATATCATAAAAGTCTAAAGCTTTTAAAGGAAAACGGTATACATTGAAATTAACAATATTTCAAAATAAATTTAGTAAAATTTAGGCTTACAAATGTCTTGAAATTTAAACTAAAATATATTATTATAATTAAAAAAAGACTGTAAATTTTCCAGTTAGTTTGGCATATAGAACAAAAGATATGAGTATTTCCATATATAATTTGGCTACGGGACACACACATATATATATATATATATATATATATATATATATATATATATATATATATATATATATATATATATATATATATAATATGTTGAGTACAATAGTCTAAAATACGAGTTTAGTTTTAGTATATAAATGTCATCTTAATTTTAACGCAGTATTCTTTGCAACTGCTGAGAGGAAATTGCGATTAGATAGACATATGTACAATGCATTAAATAAAATATTGACCATTACATAAGTAAAACCATCATTAAAGTGAGATTGGCATATTAATTTGGGAGTTACTCACGTATATAAGATATATAAAAATAATCATATGACTGGCAAAGACTTTATTTGTATATATATATATATATATATATATATATATATATATATATATATATATATATATATATATATATATATATATATGTATATATATATATATATATATATTTATATATCATATAAGTCTGAAGAATCCTAGAGTGGATGAAACGCGAAATATTCAGTGTAGCTTAATCGCCATATATATTTTATAATTAATTAACTAGCTCTACCTACGTATTGAGCACTTTTGAAGTAAATACTTAAAGTTTACGCATGAATTTTATACTTTCGTAACTTAATTTTATGTGAGCAAATGAAGTAGTTATATATATATATATATATATAAATATATATATATATATATATATATATATATATTCTTGCAGAAGTACCCGTCGTTGACTGGGTTCAAAATCAGCCCACAGAAAATGGAGTGTGATTGATGAAAGTATGATAGGTTATGAAAATGAGGAGGTTGTAAAGAGATAGGTTTTGATAATCAAAAAATAACCCTAGCAGAATGTGATGAAAGTTAAGATAATTTTCGCGAAAATATATTTTTATATCAACTTTGTTTCTATTCGTAGCCAAGAGTGACCAAAAAATGATGTGTCCTCACAAAGAGAAACGTTATATATAATAATATAAATATACAAGAAATAAAAGTTACCATAGTCGATAAGTTACTTTCATGGTAGAAAAGGGCGTTGCTTTGTATTTTTATGTAGTTTAAAAACATCAAAATGGTAGCGTCTTTGAAATGGAGAGCCCTGTTTTCAATTTGAAGGAGAGGCACCTTAGCATTCTGTTTTTAAAATTTAAGAGAGTCCCGTCAACGTAAGGAATATTTATAAATATATTTTAATGTTTTCCGTTATTTTGTGCTTGAAGAATATTCGATTTTGGTATGTGTAGTTTATATAAACATTCATTTAAGTAGTTATTGCCTCAAATTTCGTTATAATTTCGGTTCGCTGAAATTATTTAAAGTAAAGAGCATTAAAAACTATTTCAAAACAAAAAAACATGAACTCATCTTTTATTGACTATGGTAACATTTATTTCTTGTATATTTTTTTCGGATAGTCGTTTGTTGGCTTTTCTGCTAACCAATCTTATTACACACTATAGAAGAAATATCGAAAAACAAAGAAACAAAAACAGTTTTGAAAAATAATGAAGCTTTACTTACTTTAGTAAAATAATCCGAAACAGCAAAATGGGATATTAAAAACGTAAACGCGTAATTACTTTAGTTTTTTGAAAGCAAAGAATCGATATGAATATGAATAAGTAGAAAATGGCGCTCTTTTCAATCAAAACAGCTTCGTTTCAGTTTTACAGCAATGAAGGATGTCGGATTCAGGGTTGTACTATTGTAATGTAAAAAACACGCAGAAAGTGTTGTAATCAACAGAATTCGTTTTAGTACACTGACAAAAAAGCTTAAACAGATATATAAATAAAAAAATGGATATGGAAATGTTTTTAAAAAGACACGTAATTACGTGAGCAGTATTTTGCCCTTCGTTTGACAGGATGACAAGTACCGTTCCCATTTT
This sequence comes from Euprymna scolopes, assembly GCF_053919585.1. Taxonomy (NCBI): domain Eukaryota; kingdom Metazoa; phylum Mollusca; class Cephalopoda; order Sepiida; family Sepiolidae; genus Euprymna; species Euprymna scolopes. The sequence continues at coordinate 45,475,340 of NC_136490.1, read as the reverse complement.
TAAAATTATTTATCTCTTTATCTATTTTCGAAAGAGTGCCACCTAAAGTAGAGAAGGAAAAAGAGTTATGCAAAATTTGTGCCCAGAATTGTGTAAATTTCCGACTTTTTTTGCGGGGGGGGGGTTCACTTTAATAAACCGTGAATTTATGAGGTGAATTTATTCGACAAAATATTATTACACTAAAAAAATAAATAAAAAGCTTATGTGAATTAAGATTAAAGTTAAGGTGTCATTGTGGGCCCTCACCCCTTATAAAAAAAAAACATGTTAAACTTTGTGACATATTTCCATTCTATGGAGGTCAGACGCGAACGAAAATCCAATAATTTTATTATACCATATTTTTTCAAACTTCATAATTACCAAAGAATACTTACGCTAATAGGTGGGAAAAGTCTTTGTTTAAGTTTGTGCCATATTTCCATGGAGTACAGGCGCGAACGCAGACCCCACACTTTTATTATACCATCCCTCTTTAAGTTGAAACATACTTATCAAAGTATTCTTATGTACATCTATATAAAAAAGCCTTGTAAACGATTTTTATTTTTCATTTTTATTTCCATACTTTGGGAGTCAGGCGCGAACGGAGACCCCATAATTTTTATGAACCACCGTTCTGCCAGATCCAGCATACCCATTACCTATTCCTAATCCTCGATACATCTTCTATCATTATACGCAATCGTTTTTTTTTAAATAGTCAACCATATAGGAACCTATTCGTGACCACACACACACGCACACACACGTTCAGCTTTATATTATATATATATATATATATATATATATATATATATATATATATATATATATATATATATATATATATATTTATACATTAGCCGGTAAAATTGTTTTTAAGAGTGAAAAATTGGTAGTAATTGAAAAAAAAAATCGTTACCGTTTTTACCTTCATCTTCGTTTATTTGTAATTTTATTCTAAAATTACTCTATATGAGTGCACTGTTGGTACAGGTGTAACATAACCAGCTTTGAATGCTATAGTTTCGGTTTCGATTCTTGCTTATGAATCCTGAATACTTTTTTATTACTTTTGAAATCACAGCTCCATAATCATAATACTATTTACGAAATCTAGACAAATTAGAATACTATTTATAAGCGTATTTTACGCCTGCGCTAAAACCGGGCGTCCCTTCTTCGCTAGTATATATATATATATATATATATATATATATATATATATATATATATATATATATATATATATATATATATAAAGAGAATTGGAGACAGATTAAATCGGAATCAGAAAATTATACATGATATAAGTTCAGTTATATGCTCGAACAAATAAAGACAGATACACAACCGATTGTGTACGACTGTTTAACAACGATACAGATTTGATTTAACTATAGCCCCTTCATCAGATCAAATACGAATTCGTAGCATTAATTAGATTTATTGTCTACGTACGATCAATTGGTAACAGTATTAACAATAATACAGTTTTTCCTCTACTAAACTGTAGGTAATGCTAAAGATCCGGACACAGAAACATTTATCTATTTTAAATCATGCAAGAAAACAGCATGGATAATAATTAGAATTATGATGGGCCAAAGAGTAAAAACCAATTAAAGATCTTACTTTTAAACCATATTAAAGTATGACGGGAAGCAGCCAACGAAACATAGTTCCACAGGCTTACAGTTTTAGAAAATATTATATATATATATATATATATATATATATATATATATATATATATATATATATATATAAAGGAACAAACCGTATTATATGTTCATCAACTGTTCGTCTGTATTTCGAGACTCCCTCTGGATGAATGAGATTTAGAAACAAAAATACCAGTACAAAGTATTTGAAAATGTTTCACGTGCACAGTGTGACGCAGTTGTATTTCAGAAAAACGGAAAAAAGACATTGGAAATTGAAAAAGAAGGGGGTGCTGGCGCTGTTTAAGAGAGATATATTTTAGTGACGTCATATAGTCGTTAATATAATTTAAAAAAATATGAACGCAGTTAATATTCTTACTGGAAAAAATATAATACTGTTTGTTCCTTTATATTTCTCTATTTTGTCAGAATACCATTTCAATTATTTTCATCATATATATATATATATATATATATATATATATATATATATAATTAGTATAAGGTATGTAATGTAGTGTTCATTTTAAATTATTTATTTTTAATCTCACAATATGAATACGCCAGAATTTGATGAGTACTGCGTATAAATATAAAACTATCTAAGGGAGTTTAACACGTATATTTTCCTCGGAATATAGATTGCACTAAGTAATGGGAAACCCTTATCATAACAAGTATATTAAAAAGTAATCATCCTGTTTTAAAGATAATTTTAACAGCTTTTTGCTATAAATTTTACCTAATACAAAAATAGACAGAAAAAAAGGTAATAATAAACATATGCCTTGAACAAGCATTGCTTACTTAAGATACAATTAATTGAAGTTCGGTTAAAATGTGATTAATTTTATAACTAATATTTATAAGAGTGGCTCAATAAATGGAAAGCTTGTTATATTTTTAAATGTAAACTAAATTAAAATCGTATATGCATTACCGGATGATTGTGAAATCGTCCACATACGAGAAAGGCCTGACGAATATAACTCTCGCGGTTGGGACAGGTTTGCCTTGGACTCATAGCAGTTGGGCCGATATATCTCACCAATCTTCATTAGTGGTAATTTCTTTTATGTTCAATATGTTTCCATCTCAAAATTACCGAGATATCTTCCTTGCGTAATCTTACAGGGCGAAAATACTGGTGACGAGGATACTTTAAGGATCTCGATAAGTTCGTCACTTCAAAACTGGCGATGAAGAAAAATAAGAAAAATCTCGAAAATTCGTCACTCGAGTCACTGGAGAAGACGTGCATTTAGATATCTCGATACTTGTAATTCACGTACATGAATAAAATTTCAAAACACTCAAGTTTCCTTAAAACGCTTAGGTAAGCGTTATTAAGAACATAAATAATATACTAACTATGGATCAGCAATCTCACTAACGTTAGAATACAACACGAAGTACTTAGCTGGCTCGAACTCGAAATAAAATAACAGGTTAGATGTCAACGTGGACTATTTAAATTATCGCAATTTACAAGCAATGCACAGATAATCCAACTAATCTATTTGGTTTTCCGCTAACCAAACTCGAATTGCAACAGACTTAAACAAATGAGCACAACACAAATGTTTCCTCTCAATTCTTACATTTATAAATCATATTATAAACAAACACACTCTTGTTCTTAAATGACATAATTATTAATAGAACCGCTTCTCTATGTGTGTCAGAAATTTCGTGAAAATAGTGAATAATTCCACCCCATCTTTCCAAGCTTATAATTTCTCGAAACATGTAAGTCAAGCCCTAATTTTTTTTTCAATTAAAGGAGCAAGGACCAAGGTTTGATTAAAAAAAAACAAAAAAAAACACCGTGTTTTTTTTTTGTTTTAAAGGTTTTAAACTTCGGACTTTACAGGTAAATTTCTAAAAAAACGTTCTTTTTTGTTTTAAATTTGAATATATTATTGGTACATAAATTAATTATTTACTGTTTAATAGAAATGTCAAAATGGGAGGCGTGAATTATTCGACCCCCTGTCTTTCCAAGGTTATAACTCTTCGAAAAATATAATTCAAGCCCTATTTTTTTTCAATTAAAGGAGCAAGGACCAAGGTCCCATTAAAAAAAAGAAAAAAAACAAATAATGTGGTTTAAAAATATGGTTTTAAACTTCAAACTTTACAGGTAAAATTCCGAAAAAACACTACGTTTTTTTTTGTTTTAAAAACACTACGTTTTTTTTTTGTTTTAAATGTGAATATATTATTTAATGACCTTTTCTCTTCAATTTGTGAGTAAATTAATTATTTACTTTTCGGTGAGTAAATAAATTTACTTTTTAATAGAAACTTGAAAATGGGGGGGTGCGTGAATTTAAAAAAAGTGTTTGTCTAAAATATTATATTAGGTTTACTGGAAATAACATAAAATTCCACATTGACCCTGAAAATATCGTAAAAATAGAATCAATAGAAAAATTTTCATAGATTTTTAAAATTTAAAAATTGAAAAATATTGAGTTCGGAAAATTCATTACCGTTTTTTTTTTAAAAATATTTCTATTACTTTTTAAACAATTTAATAGTTTATTTTGGAAGTATAATCCATAAAGAAAATAATTAACCCACTTTTAACAGAGAAATTACGAGATTTTTAAATTTTATTTGCAGTTTCGTGTTAGAGGTGTCAAAAATCCCTACGAAAATTCTGATACACCTACCGCTTCTCTCTGGGCAACTCGAGGACGATCTGCTATTAGTCGATAAATTTATCACTATTTAAGAAATCTTTCATAATCTTTTTAAGTTCGTCATAGCGAAATGTAGGTTGCAGAAAATTCGGATTAAAATTTTCAACCGACATTACTAAAGTCATCGGGATTGCCCTCATTGTAAGTGTTTCAAGCTAATGTTCCTGATCGGCAGTTGACATATTCGAACTCTGTTGTGGTTGCAAGGTTGAACAATAATTAGTAAGGAAATACAATGAAGACGCAAACAACAAGATAACGCAAGAATAAGTGTATTATAGAAAAGGTATATTTACAATATGTACAAATGACGGTGTCGAGTCAGAGAGTCTTGGTGGGAGGACATGTACGCTCTTCGGCGTCACTTCTGGTGGCATTTGAGTAAGACCCCCCAAGGCCAACCTAGGCTTGCCATTTATAGTGTTATGTTATTCGCATATGCAAATAAGTGGTTACCACCACAACGCCCCCCTCCCAAGATTTGAAGTCACACAGATTTCAATATCTTTTTCTTTTTGGGTTTACCATTAATGGTTCATTCACTTTTCTTTTCCTACCTGATCTTCGGGGTTCAGATGCATTTTGAGGCGGTTCCAAATTAAAAGATTCGTATATGATATCTATGGTGTCCTCCTCTTCGACTGTTGTCGTATCATCATCATCTTGGATATGACGTTTTTTTATCTGATTTAGGTGCCTTTTATGTATATTCTGTGGACCTTTAGTCATGTATGTACAATAACCAATGCGTTTATCCACTACTCCACATTCCCAGTAAGATGTGTTATTTCTGTAGCACTTAAAATATACTCGATCTCCCGAGTTATATTTCTTTCTTCTCGTGTGTGTAGTGTTTCGGATAATTGCCTGCCTTGGCAATAGTTTGTCAAACGCTGATTTTACCTTTCTGGCAAACATTAGATCAGCTGGTGATATGTTTGATGGTGTACTAGGATGTGGTGTAATCCTATATACTTGCAAGAATTGTTGCAAAGCTTTTTCTGTTGGTGTTCCAATGGATTTCTTTAACGCTCGTTTTAGCGTGTCCACGAACCTTTCCGCGAGGCCGTTCGAGCTTAGATGATACGGCGGAGTCGTGATGTGCTTCACTCGGGACGTGTCGCAAAATTCCTTAAACTCTGCGGATGTGAACTGCGTTCCGTTGTCAGTGACCAGTGTGTCTGGTACACCGAATCTTGCAAACAACTCGTGTAGGAACCCTATTGAGTTGTTCGTTGTTGGATTCCTGCAACGCATTACCTCCGGCCATTTTGTGAAACTATCCACTACAATTAAATAATAGTTTTCACCTACTGGACCGGCAAAGTTCATGTGGATTCTCGACCATGGTTGGTCGGTTTTCGGCCAAGGTTTGTGTACTATAGGTGGAGATTTTGCCGCTAACTGGCATCCTTTACATTTATCAATTGTTGTCGCTATGTCAGTGTCCATGTTACGCCAGTACACGTAGCTTCTCATTAACGACTTCATTCGATTTATCCCCGGATGTCCTGTGTGGAAATCTCTTAAGATCCTATTCTGCAATGTTTTGGGTATTACCACTCTCTCGCTGTACAGTAACACATCGTCACATATGGAGAAAAATTCCTGCACGTTTGTGTCCGTTATAATTTTCTCTTTTATGTCCTTTATATATTCGTCTTTCTCGGCTTCCCTTTTAATGTCCGACAAAGTTACGGGTAGTTCCTTAATGATGTTTGCTACCATATTTTTTACTTAAACATTTGTCCGAATTGCTGCAATGACTGATTCTTCCAGATTTTGTTTCTTTGGTATCAGTCTTGACAGTCCATCCGCATGGCAAATCTTTTTTGATGCTAGATGTTGTAGCTTGAAATCGTAATTAAGTAATATTGTACTCCAGCGCAGCAATCTATTTGCGGTGTATACCGGCAATCCTTTTTTTGATCCATAGATCGTGACTAACGGTTTATGGTCGGTTTCAAGTATGAATTGTCTACCATATAAATATCGGTGAAATTTAGTCACGGCAAAGATTATGCTCAACGCTTCTTTTTCGATTTGTGAATATGCCCTTTCGGCTGGTATCAGCGTTCTCGAAGCGTGCGCTATTGGTTTTCTAGACCTATCCGGCATAATATGTTGAATGCATGCTCCTAAGCCGTAGGAGCTAGCGTCACGAGCGACGACTATTTTTAAGTTTGTGTCAAAGTGCGTTAAGAATAATTCGGATGTTAGTGCGCTCTTTATTTTGTCAAAAGCGGTTTGACATTCTTGCGTCCAGTTCCACGGTGTATCCTTTTTAAGCAGATTATTTAAGGGGGCTCGCAAGTTATGCATTCCTTCAATAAAAGATTGGTAATAACTTGCGAGTCCCAAGAAACTCTGCAAGGTAGTTACATTATCGGGTGCTGGCATATTTTTATTGCCGCAGATCTGTCCGGGTCTGGACGTCGTCCATGTTTGTTTATTATGTGTCCAAGATACTTAATCTCGCTCATACAAATGTCACATTTACTTTCTTTTACTTTAAAGCCGAATTCTTGTATTCGAGTAAATACTTGTTTCAAATGTTCCTTATGTTCTTCTAGGGATTTGCTCCTGACAACAATGTCGTCCAGGTAGGCACATGCGCACTCAATACCACTTAGCATGGTGTCTATCGCTTGCTGAAAGATGGCTGGCGCTACTTTGATGCCACAAGGCAATCGGTTGTATTTGTATAATCCCTTATGCGAATTGATGCATAGTATTTTTGAGCAATTCTCCTCGACCGGTATTTGCAAATACGCGTCGCTCAAGTCTATCTTGGAGAAGATATTACCCCCATTCAACTTCGTTAATATTTCCTCTGAGCTTGGTAGGGGGTAATGGTGATCTTTTAATAGGGAGTTGACCCCGGTCGAAAAGTCTGCGCACACTCTAACTTCGTCATTCTTTTTCTTTACGTATACGGTGGGGGCTGCCCACTCGCTGTGTTCTATTTTTGATAGAATCCCCGTCTGTTCCAATCTATTTAATTCTTTATCAATCTTTTCCAACTCAGCGAACGGAACATTTCGCTTTTTTCTAAAAATTGGGCTGGCGTTTTCTTTAAGTTCAAACGAGGCCTTGAATTGCAATGACCTAAGTTAGTCGTGAATGCCTCAGGAAATAATTATTTTAAATCGTCTTTTATATTTACTGTTGTTGGAGAAGAACATTCTAATTCTTTACAGAATGTATTGATTGGCTTATCCCATAGTCCGAATTTCTCAATTAAATCTATTCCAAACAGATTTTCACTATTTATTAGTACGAATATTTTTAATTTCTTCGAAATCCCTTTCAATTTTTTCGGGAGGACAACTTCTCCTTCAAATTTTATACCACCACCAGTTACCGTCCGGGCTGCTTTACTAGTTTTCATCATGGCCGGTTTTCCCAACTTTTTCCACGTATTCAGGTTTATTATAGAAACATCGGAGCCGGAGTCGAGTTGTAACTTTATTGATATTTTAAATATTTCCACTTTTACGTATTTTCGCCGATCTTTGTCTAATTGTGTATTTGATTTTGTTTGCTGTACTCTCTTTCTGGTGTAATCTTTATATCTGCAGCAATCGCTTTTGTGTCCCCCCTTCTTACAAATGTAGCATTTTTTCTTCTTATAAGGACAATCTGATTCCCAATGCTTTTCTGCACATCTCTTACAGTTATATCTTTTTTTTTTTTTTTTTTTTTTTTTTTTTTACAAAGGCATCACCACATTATCAAGGCCCAGAGGCCACTCAAGGATAAGGGTTAAAGAGTGTAGAGTAGTCAAAAGGACAATATAGTAATCATTAGTAATGAAAATTTGGTAAATTTAATAACTTATATGGAACGGCTCATCAAGAACTTATTTACTTTAGACTTGAACACAACCATATTGTAGTCAGCCGGAAAGCAGGAAAACGGAAGAAAATTCCACAGGCGTGCAGTTCTAAGAAAGAAGCTTTGTTCATGAAATCTACGTTTAGGTTTAGGCACAGATAAAGAGTGGGGGAAATTATTGATAGTGTTTACAGCTAGACGAGTGTTTCTTGTGAAAGTTTGGCGAGGGGGGACCATAGATTGAAGCTCAGTTGAACACTTTCCATGAAAATAACGATACATCAGAGACAAACTCGCAACATCTCTTCTGTGAGATAGAGGTTGCAAGGAGGAGAAAAGGACATCTCCTACGAGGCTACGAAGTCTATGTTGAACTCTATCAAGGCAGGACAAGTCCTTTCTAGCAGCTCCTGCCCAGATGTGGCAACAGTATTCCATCCTTGGACGTACCTGGCTCTTATATAGGTAGAGAATAGCATCAGCAGTGAGATATCTACTGGATCGATAGAAAGATCCCACCATTTTTCCAGCGGCCTTGGCAACAGATTTGATATACGTGTTCCATTTAAGATCAGGAGTAATGGTCAAGCCCAGAAGCTTGTCAAAACTTGAGGCCTCCTGAAGACGAGAGCCATTCATTTCAATTGATGACAAATGTGGATTAGAATGTTGATGATGTAAAGAGAGGAGCTTGGTTTTAGATGCATTAAAAGTAACCAGCCACTTCTTTCCCCATTGTACTACGTGCTCAAGATCAGAGGAGAGAGAATTGGAGAGAACTTGGTCGTTTACTGTCTTAGATGTGGTACCATAAATGGTAGTGTCGTCAGCATAAATGTCTACAAATGATGTAAGGATATGATTTGGAAGATCATTAATGTAGATCAGGAAAAGAGTTGGGCCCAGGATGGATCCCTGAGGGACACCGGCATTAATACTGTGAGCTTCTGATTTTTGCCCCTCAACTACTACTCTTATGAACCTATCAGAAAGAAATGATTTAATAATTGAGAAGACTTTTCCAGCTATACCATAGCTAGCGATCTTATGAAGTAAACCTTTATGCCATACCCTATCAAAGGCTTTAGATATGTCAAGAGCAATTGCCCTAGAAAGATTGCCACCGTCGAGAGATTTGCTAATCCTATGCGATATAACTGTAAGGACATCTGCTGTAGATCTAGCAGAACGGAAACCATATTGAGTGTCACTAAGAAGGCTATTTTTGTTGAGATGTTTGATTACTTCTGTATTTAACACAGATTCTAGCAACTTACTCATGACGCACAGGAGACTTATTGCCCTGTACTGAGAGGGGGATGAGCGATCACCTGAATTCTTAAATACAGGGCATACTGATGAGATTTTCCAGGGAGATGGGAAACTATTCTCCTTAAGACAACGTTTAAACAGTTTTGTAAGTATGGGCGCTAATTCAGGTTGAAGTTTTTTGAGTACTATAATTGGAATACCATCAGGGGCAGTTGCTTTACTCGAATCAAGGTTTTTGATTAGCTTCGCAACATCACGTACAGATATACGTATATCACATAGCGTGTTTTCTGATACAGGAGGAAATATTGGGGGTTGGCGGTCTTGGTCGCAAAGGGTAGAATTAGCTGCAAAGTTCTTGACAAAGAGTTTGGCTTTGTCTGATGCTGACGAGATTACCTCAGGTCCATTGATAATAGTTGGGATGGAGCACACGCTTCTGTTCAGGATTCTGTTTGCTATTTGCCAAAATGGTGGGAACCAAGCCGCTGTTCAGCTACTTTGGACTTAACAGATTGAGCATACAACACTCTTGCGTTCCTTATTACTTTCTTACAATGGTTGCTGGCAGTCCTGAAAGCGGCTTTAGTTTCCATACATCTATTACGTTTGAAGCAGTGGAAAAAGTGATTTCTGTGCGCAATGGCAGCAGCACATTCTGGAGAGAACCATGGCTGGCTGTTAGGTTTTTGCTGAAACTTTTTAGAGGGTATGAAATGGTCAATACCTACAATTAACCATTCAGTTAGGTCTAATACTATAGAGGACACATCCTTTTTAAACATGGAATTCAGAGGTAGATCAGATATAAATGTACGGAAGCTATCCCAGTCAGCCTTAGTGTATCGATATACTGTACGATGAAGAGGTACGTCTGGGGACTTATTACATTTCATTTTTATCTTAATTGATACAACAGAGTGGTCGGAAGATCCAAGAGGCGACAGAACAGAAACTGAACATAGTTCAGGGCAAGTTGTGAGAAAAAGGTCTAGTAGGCTCGCATACTGGCCGTCATTATCGGGCACACGGGTAGGTTCCTGAACAATCTGAGTGAGGTCATAGGCAATGGAGAAATCATGACAGAACCTCCCCTCATCTTCGGTCTTGTTTGAGTGGGTCAACCATTCGACGTTGTGAACATTGAAGTCTCCACATACGTGAATGTTAGCTGAAGGATAAGTAGAAAGGACTTGGTCAATTTTCTCAGATATGCTTTGAAAGATAGTAACTCCGCTGTTGTGGGGGCGATAGAGAGTAAATATAAATGCAGTAGTGTGAGCTAAAGCAACCCGGAAGCACATATAGGGTAAGTTAGGAACTTCCCTGGAGATGTCCCTCCCACATGGAAAGCTATCTTTAATATAGGCACATATTCCATGCCCATGGCGATCTTGGGGGTCAGATTTAGACGTTAAGTTAGAGTATCCTGAAATTGCAAACTCATCTAGGGAAATAGCCTGTCCAATGCCAGTGTCACTTAAAAATAAAAGGTCTGGTTTAGTCTCCAGTAATTGGGTTTCAACCTCTGGAAGGTTAGAACGAAGACCCCTGATGTTGGAGAAGGAGACATGGTAGTAGGGGTCTACGTTGGAAGTTGGAGAACCGGGTTTAATCGTGTATTTTTTCTTGAAACTTGTCATGATGAAATTTTGGAATTTGTGGACTAGGTCGACAGATTTACTTAGAGCAGGACAGAGAGGGGAAATTAAGAGAGAAAAAGAAACGAAGAATTTTTTTTTTATTTGTAGCTAATGATAAGGTAAAGCCGTAACAATTACCCACTAGTATGGCATCGAGAGGCCCCACCAGAAGCTACTGCATTGTCCAGAATCCATTCACCAAATGGCAATACAGCAGCCCCAGTACTTTGCACCTGCTGATAGGACAGCCTCCTTAGTGGTTAATCCAAGGTTCGGGTCCCTGACTATCAGGCGGATGACGTCAGCCCAGACAAAACGTTTACCTCCAGCACCCTTACTAGTGACATGGCTACAAGGATAGACATAGAAACAGAAAATTTCCGCCATCTCAGCCAACAGTTCGCAAAAATACTGCCAACCTAGAAAACAGCTTTTTCTTCTCCCTTTGTCCGAAAAATCACTCATTCAAAAAATGAGGACTGAGGGACAAATAAGAAGAAGCGAGAGTAACAGGAGCTGCCGATAACGCATCCACAATGCGTTTTCTACTCTCCATTAAAAAAAAAAAAAAAAAAACTATTAAGTATTGTACTTAATAAAAGTCAAACTGACGTGTTTAAGGGAAAGTATGGTGATAGATTCCCATCACACGAACTAAAAATGAGTACAATTCGTAATTTTTGCTATAAACTCGGTAGATAAATAAACATATGTACGAGGAAAAAAAAAGCTAGCATTTAATAAAACAGAAATACACAAATTAAATACTGAAATAAAATGGAGTTGTTAATATTTTAAATCTAAAATAAAAAGCATGATTGAAATCACTTATCTCAACAAAAACAATTCCGTCTCAAAATTGCAAACTGCATTGAAAGAAATTCAGTTAGTAGCGTTCAAAAATGTTTTTTGGAAATTAGCCGTTAAAAGAAAATCGTGATTTTATTCTGAACTTAAGCTAGTAACGTTTTAAGAAGCTTACGATGTAAAAAAAAGGCTGATGGGGGAGGGGTTCTTCCGAAAGTAAGTTGGTGCCGTTATAAGTAATTTCGAGGTAAGATGGAAGCCGGTATTGGACTAGAAAAAAGCTAGCATTTAATAAAACAGAAATACACAAATTAAATACTGAAATAAAATGGAGTTGTTAATATTTTAAATCTAAAATAAAAAGCATGATTGAAATCACTTATCTCAACAAAAACAATTCCGTCTCCAAATTGCAAACTGCATTGAAAGAAATTCAGTTAGTAGCGTTCAAAAATTTTTTTTTTAAATTAGCCGTTAAAAGAAAATCGTGATTTTATTCTGAACTTAAGCTAGTAACTTTTTAAGAAGCTTACGATATAAAAAAGGCTGATGAGTGGGGGGGGTTCTTCCGAAAGTAAGTTGGTGCCGTTATAAGTAATTTCGAGGTAAGATGAAAGCCGGTATTGGACTAGAAAAAAGCTAGCATTTAATAAAACAGAAATACACAAATAAAATACTGAAATAAAATGGAGTTGTTAATATTTTAAATCTAAAATAAAAAGCATGATTGAAATCACTTATCTCAACAAAAACAATTCCGTCTCCAAATTGCAAACTGCATTGAAAGAAATTCAGTTAGTAGCGTTCAAAACATTTTTTTTTTAAATTAGCCGTTAAAAGAAAATCGTGATTTTATTCTTAACTTAAGCTAGTAACGTTTTAAGAAGCTTACGATATAAAAGAAAAGGCTGATGGGGGGGTTCTTCCGAAAGTAAGTTGGTGCCATTATAAGTAATTTCGAGGTAAGATGGAAGCCGGTATTGGACTAGAAAAAAGCTAGCATTTAATAAAACAGAAATACACAAATTAAATACTGAAATAAAATGGAGTTGTTAATATTTTAAATCTAAAATAAAAAGCATGATTGAAATCACTTATCTCAACAAAAACAATTCCGTCTCCAAATTGCAAACTGCATTGAAAGCAGAAATAGGAAGAGGCTTGTTATATTCTGTACTATATTTATGGTTATTATTTTGGAATATCCCGTTCCATTGCTTTTCTTTGTAAAGTTCTTGGTTGGTGCGTATGGTTTTCTAACTTTTCTTACATATGCCACTCCGGATTCTTCTATATTTTTAAATCCTATTTTAGTGTAATGACCCTTTCACAGTCCTCTGTTAGTTTCTGGAGGGTTAAATCTTGCTCAGATTCCAGCTTAGACAACACTCGTCTGCGTATTTCTGAATTTTTCGTGGAAACTAACCCTTGAGCGAAGATTAGACATTAAAAAATTTCTACCGTTAGTTCTGCAAGCTTAAAATTATCGCAGTTTTTTATTGACAACTGATGCGTATGTCAAATAATCTTGGTTGTCCATCTTCTTAGATTCATGCACAGCCATCTTTTATGAAAAAGAGATATATTTGGATTAAATAATTCTTTTAGTAATTTTACAGCTTCCATGAACTCTAATTCCGCAGTTTTTTTAAGGTAATATGTAATCTACGAATTTGCTGTGTTCTGATGTACCCAATTTTCTGAGTAAGAGGCTCACTTTCTGACTATTTGGCCAATTTTTACAGTCCAGTTGAAAAACATCCTCGTATCTTGTGTAGTATGCTTCAAAATTCTTCTCTTCCTCAGGCACATAATGAAATGTGTCCATGCTATTAAAAATAGTTGTATGGGAGAAATTAACACTGTCGACATTTTCTTGATTACTCTTTAGTAGTTCCAGTGTTTTAACAAAACGTTCATCTTGTCTTTCTTCATATTCCAATTGTAGTTTCTTATGCCTTTCTTCCTGTTCCAATTGCAGTTTTTTCTGCTTTAATTGTGCCATTTTCGGCTTTTCTTGTTCCTGCTGTCATTTCAATAATCTGTCCTCTCTCTTTTCCTCGCGGTCAGCCTGTGCCTGTATTTGTGTTTGCAAAAACACGTTTTGTGTAGCTTGTCTGCGTTCATCCCGCTCAGCCTGTGCTTGTAAAGATTGCATGAAAATTTTTGATAAGTCTTCCATGTTTTTTTTTGTTTTTTTTTAGTGTGTAGTTAAACAAAATATTGTACCATGTACCATATACACCGGTTTGGGTTACAACAAAAAAGCAAATTGCTGTAAGCTCCTGTTTTCAATAATAATAATATCGCTGCTTGCAATAATATATTCTTTTTGAGAGTCACGCTGCAAAAAAAAAATAAAACAGGTTTATCTGGAATCACGAAATGGAATTGACTTTCCGTTTTAAGGCACTTACTAATAAGTAACTCTTTCCACAAAATAAAAGTTTGGGTTTTTTTTTTAATCGAGTCACAATTGAATAAATGTATGCAGTATATTTAGTTCTTTGAGTTTTTTTTCTTTAGTATTTTAGTACTTAAAATACCTCTTAATTGAGATTACCTTTTTTTCCCGTGACGTTTTACTGTATTATCCGTTATTCAGTGACAACTTCAAGAAAAAAAATCCTTTCCTTGAATTTTAGTTTTAGCTGTGGTATTTCCTTTTAGTACCGACGTCAACCAAAACATTAATTAAAAAGTCCTTTAGTTGTTGTTTTGTTTACGGAGAACAGTAATTAGAATCCACTGGTGAACTTTTTTCGTAGGTTACTTTCTTGCTTTTCGTAATACGGCTCTGACCTGTCGTTTTTGCGACAGAACAAAATTCGCTTTTCGTTTGCAAGTTGATCCTTTAGTAAGATTTGTCGTGTAGCGACAAAACAAAATTCACTTTTACATTCGTTTGCAAGTCGGATGTCCAGAAAACGGCGTAAATTGTCGCTTTTGCCACGTTAGAGTTTTTTTTTTCACTTGAGTTGAAACTTCTCTTTAGCGTAAAATCCGTTTGCTCGTCAACACTTTGCATTCCTTAAAAAAATGGTCAACCTTTGCGTTGTACTTTTTTTTTAAATAGTTCTTCCTAAAACTGTTATATTTGACGCTTCATATCTCGTCGCCAACTGTTGTGGTTACAAGGTTGAACAATAATTAGTAAGGAAATACAATGTAGACGCAAACAACAAGGTAACGCAATAATAAGTGTACTAGAGTAAAGGTATATTTACAATATGTACAAATGACGGTGTCGAGTCAGAGAGTCTTGGTGGGAGGACATGTACGCTCTTCGGCGTCCCTTCTGGTGGCATTTGAGTAAGACACCCCAAGTCCAACCTAGGCTTGCCATTTATAGTGTTATGTTATTCGCATATGCAAATAAGTGGTTGCCACCACAACAAACTCTATACACTTAAATTAACGACGAAATAGGCGAATTATTGGCAGGTATTTTTTATAGTTACACTACCAGATCTACTTTATATTGTGTACTACATAGGACTTGAAGCATGCGGCACACAATCCTCGATTTTCCAAACTCTATTGTTTCAGTATAGTTACGAGCAAAAAGCCCTGAACAAAGATATCTGATTGTTTTATTTTACAATATGGCATTTTGTCCACTGCGCCATTTATATTCTTAAACGACAACGATAAAATTTAAATTTATCACAGTATCAATAACCGTGGAATGATCTATTCGGTATAAAGAAGAGTTTTTAATTCTAGTTATGAGTTGTGTGAATACATTAACATTAATCTCTATTGGTTCTGGAAATCATAAAAATAATCTAAACTGAATGATTTTAAGTCTTTTCTACTCAAAGTCTGCAGTAGAAAAAAAAACTAACAATGTAAGGTCATGAGTCACAAACAATGCATGATCATCTTACATCTGATTTGTTGGCTAATACTATTGCAATTCAATATATATATATATATATATATATATATATATTGCAATTCAATATATATATATATATATATATACATATACGTACATATATATATATAGAAACTTGCATATGTATACATATATAGATCTACATATACAATTGCATATATATATGTATATATACATATATACACTTGTATATATATTAGTGTTGGGACGATTCATCGGAATCGGAATCAGGAGTAGTAATATCGATAAATTTGGGGACATCGAAATCGGTATCGGAATCGAAAAAAAAATATGTTGCCTATTTTCCGATGCCGAAACGATTTATTAATTGTCTTTTTGTTATTTGATTTTTTAAAAGTCAAAGCTTCCATTGCTAGTAATAATAAAAAAATAGATATTAATTGATTTTATATACCAGTAAAGCTAAAGTCGATAGATCAACCTCCACAAGTGTAATCTTACGTTTAGAAAAATATCTGCATATTAAACATCTGTGTTTTTTTTTTTAAAGAAATGAAGGAAAATAACAAAGCTATAGTGAAATATTTAGAGATTTATAACGAATCGTAATCAGTATTTGTATCGGAATTGGGGATTGAGTACAGAGTTGGTAATTGTATCGGGATCGGGAAAAATATTGGAATCGTCCCATCACTAATCTATATATCTATATATCTATAAAAGTGAAAGTGTCTGTCTATCTGTGTGTCTGTTGGTGTACATTTCCTTACGCAATAACTCTGTCAATTTGTAGTCTGCAGACTCGAAATTTGATATACATGGTACTGAAATGTGGAAAAATCGATGTGATTGGATTGCGGTCAGAAATTTCGGGATTAAGGGGTCAAAGATCAACGATTTGATCTTTTAGAACTCTACCAAACTCTTCCGACAATTTTGGGTCTACAAACTTGAAATTTAAGATATAAGTTCCTTGGACATGGATCGAACTTAATAACTGGATTTGAGCCATAAACAATAAATATAAAGGGGTCATAACAGGGGTCAAAGTATTAAAAAATTGACCGCTTTTTTTTTGCTCACCATACACCTCCAAATACCCGGGCAACGCCGCGCACCCATGCTTGTGTATATGTATATATATATATATATATATATAGAGAGAGAGAGAGAGAGAGAGAGGAGAGAGATAGAGAGAGAGAGAAAGAGAGGCGTATAAGTATATGTAAGTCAACTGAAACAAAGTTCATTTCAACTGAGATGAAGGATGCTTCTGTACATTAAAATACACAGCTATAGATTCATCATAAGTGTTGGCTTGTGCAGCAGGATATTTTAAACCTTACATTTACATTTCTGGCTGTTTTTTCTACGGAACTTCCAATGCAAGCAGTTGTAGAAAGATATAATGGGATGGATAGCTTTCTGATATATCTCCACAGTCAATAGATGTGATTGAGCTGATTGTCAGATAGGTCGTGGTTATTTATTGCCAGGGTAACTCAGAGCACATTCCATTAGAATGATTGTAAAACTAGCATTCCGACGCAATATTTTAGCGGGAAGACAGTTGTTGGAGCTTGTGAAAACGGGTGTGACCTATAAATTAAAAGCTACATTTTATAAAATATTGTAAAATCACTAGATCAGGTATGATAAAACTACTCCAGACATGAGAAAATGATCACGTTTTATGGATATAATATAGACGGTAGAGATAGTGCACTTTCCTTATTGTAGCCTTCGTAGATTTTTCTGTGTATTTGTTCTAATAACTGGTGAATTTTAAATGCAGGAGCTTGAAAGCTATTAGAAATGATTTAAAGGCAGAAGACGAATCTTAGTTGCATTATATGTTATCATCCATTCATGTTGCCATTGGACGACATTATGATATTTAGTTAAAGAATCTGCAATTACTATCGATATTTTTGCGTTCGTTTTACATACATGTTGAGAATAAGGCATGGTATTACTCGCAAACATCCCCATTTAAGACAAAATTGCATTGGGGAGTTTGTTTATTAAAATTAGTAATAGTAAATGTTCAAATATCGCCCTCGCATCATTTCAATGTTGTTTGGATCCATGACGATCAAGAAACATCGGAAACGTTTCCTTCGAATAGGAAGTATCTGTTCTAGTATATGTATGTTCGTTTTTGCCGCACGAATATTTGTATATTAGAAGGTTATCATGCCAGAGATTGTCCAAATCCTTCGATATATCAAGAACTTTATACCTAGCTTTATTTGCGTTGTTCGGTGAATTGTATAGAGATTTAAAAACGACGGTTGGGATATCTATATTAGAACATTCTTGCCTAAATCTAAACTGATAGTTAGAAAGCGGATAGCATGAACTATACACTAAACTTAAGCTACATGGATTAGAGAAGAGTTTAGGGAAGAGGAGAAAAGTCATAGACAATTATTTTGTGAGTTAGTTCATTCGGAAGAATATTTAACAGTAGCTCCACACAAGACATTTACTAGCTATTAGGGAATAATATTCGTCAAAACATTTTTTTATACAATCCAGAGCTTATTATGAGATTTATTGACTTCTGTAGACGTGATACTATGCAGTCTTAAAGCTATAAAGTATTTTATGATATCTTCTACATAGGATGCGTTGATGGTCAGAAAATACAGTGTGTCGTCTGTCTGCAATGGAAAAATGTTCGAGAAACTTTTAAATGGAGACAAAGATGTAGTTAACAGCCAATCGCTATGGAAATAAGGCAGCGTTATCGTCGCTGAACACACGATATTATTGTGATTAGATATTGATGGAGAGTTGATAGCGTAATTTTTACTGTATTATTATACATTTTTACAGAAATGGCGAGTTCCTTATCTTCCAAGTCATCATAGTTTCTCTTATCTTATTATACCAAGACTATTTGGCTATTAGATTTTTACACTTATTTCTAGGTGCTATACATTTCTAGCTGTTTGTAGTCGTTTTTTTACCGGCTGAATCCTCGGAACTCCTGTAGCATAAAATCTCAGATAACTTGAAGGATCGACGTGGACGAGTATAGAGAGTGAAGCTCCCTATAGGATTTCTGTGTGGGGACATGTACTCTCTGCTTATTAAGCGCATTCTGTTGTTTTATTTATGCACTGTCAGAACTGTACTACTCCATAATCCCCATTTAATATGGTAATAGATATCCTCTTAATTATTCTGATTGTAGTATTTTTTTCAATTAAATTTTTACCCCCCAAAAGGCACAGTGCCACTTTGAAGTAGGAGACTACTATCTGGGACATAAGTTGCAGGGATATTATGAAATGAGGATGGCAGCATGATGTTTGTTCACATTACACTTGAACTTCTGCATGTCAGTACAGTTGGGAAAGAAGTGGCTTGGAAGGGAATTCCAAAGTCTGACAGTTCTGTGGAAGAAAGTATTTGAGTCGGAGCTTTATACACCTAGGGATCGCTACTGTGTTGTGGTAGGATTTATCTGCTTGTCGGGTTTGTCGAGGGTATTTACGTTGAGAGGGTACGAGTGCTTGTAGTTTCTCTGAGCATTCACCATTAAAATACTTGTAGAATAGGCAGACAGATAAACCATCTCGTCGATGAGACACTGGCTGAAGTTTAAATGACAGTTTAGGATCTTTCAGGTTGATGAATCTCTTTTGCACTCTGTCCATGAGTGAGAGCCTAGTAGCAGATGTAGCAGCCTAAAATGTGAGAAAAGTAATTCATATATAGGCGAACGGTGGCCTTACAGAGGTGCAGGATATTTTCAGTCGAAAGTACTTTATTAGCAGGGTAAAGTGAGTCAATCTTCTTCACAGCAGCATTGGCAATGCTCTCAATGTGCCTGTTTTAAATCGTATTCCCTGGGAATGATAGGCCCCGGAGTTTAGAAGAAGTACTTTCAGGTAATGTGTTTTTGTCCATTGCCAGTGGTGGTGGAGAAGGTTTCATTGTAATTATTGAAGGAAACCTAGTCCTGACAGCATTGAATGTGACGATTCATTTTTGTCCCCATTCCACTAAAGATTGGAAGTCTTCCTCTAGTGCTTTTTTTTTAATTTTTTGCCATTTCCTTAGATATGTGCTCAATTGTTTTCCCCTCGTGCCTGTTATAGAGCTTGGTGTCATGAGCAAATATACCCATCTCAGAGATAATTTCATCAGAGACATCATTTAGGAATATAAGAAATAATAAATCTCCAAGGATAGACTGCTCGCGTTTATATAATATTGTTTAGATGTTCGCCCGTCCAGGACGACCTGTTTTCATCTGTCACTTAAAAAGGGTTTAATTGCGTTATGTATTCTTCCAGTCATACTATATAATATGATTTTCCTGAGAAGAACTTCGTGCCAAACACTGTAAAAAGCCTTATATATCTAAGGCTACCGCTCTACCCTTCCCTGCTTTGTCTAGTGAAGGAACTGATTACTTATCAAAACTTGAAGTCTAGTTGAGGATAATGTTTAATGAGTGTAAGATATTTAGTGACAGAACAACGTGATGATTGGTAATGGCGAAAATTGTGGTAATTGATAATGTAAGACAACGGTAAAACAAGAACTTGTTTACATTGGTCTTGAAAATGACCATGTTTTAGTCGGCTGGAAAGCTAGCCTGCCATTTAGATTTACTTAGAAGTTTAGAAATTTTATTGGTTATATTAGTAAGTTCTCCAGATCTAGTTGCGCATTGTTTATTAAAATGTAATATTTGATGAAGTTTTGTTTTTAAATCTCGATCAAGTGTGTAATGTCTTAACCTGGCAAGTGTAGATCATCGTTCTACGCGGTAATCAGAGTCGTCGTCTTGCTTTAGTTGATCTCCATCCGAATTTTAATCCCATTTTTGCGCACCTAGCATTTATTATCTCGTCTTATTATTTTTCTATATGTAGAGGATCGTCTAAATATTACGTCAAGCAACTATCATTCACAGTACATAATTGTGCTGATCATATCTGGCTTGATGGCTTATTTGATCTGGATTTTCTAATACTATGCAATTATTTTCCCTGATAATCTACATTTTGGGGGCATTATCATATTACATACATGTCGCCAGGATTATATATAATATATTTTAGTTAATACAGAATCTGAGATATGTGCAGGCGATTATAAGGCTTCTTTTTATAATCATGTCACTTTTTATTATTTTAATGGGAATTCCTTATTGAGATGAGTATTATTTATATTAATTTATTTACTGTGGACTATTATTCTGATCTTTATTAGTTGTTGTTTCACGACGTTTCGGCCAATTATTCCTCTGGTCTTCGTCAGGTAGTAACCGCGACGGATAGGAACTTCGAATCTCCTAACTGCATTCTCAGCAATCACTGCCGTCCGTAGTTGTTGTCGTCGTCTCACCACGTATTTGGCCAAGTGAGCCCCTGGCCGGCTTTGAGTAGGATTCAAACCACTATCTTTAGACAATGCTCATCTGGAACCGTAGAGATCTAATATCTCTATCACCTGCGTCACTTCTTGTAAATAAAAAAAAAATACTCGAGCTAAAATCGAAACCAAAATCATAAAGAAAGTAAGTAAAGTACGATAACCATTAGACAAGGGTGGCACGAATGCAAAAAGTGTTTTAAAACTACTTATTCTTTACATACTTAATTCGTAATATGTACTATTCACGCACGCGCATTCGTGAAACAGTTAGCCAACAGATATAAAACGATTACTTTAACATACCCATTCTTCAATTTTCACCCATTAGCCACTTTTTACGGGATAAAAATGAACTACCCCGTTTTCTACATGTCGTAATATCGTACTTAATAAAAGTCCAACTGGCGTGTTTAAGGGAAAGTACGGTGATAGATTCCACAGTATGGTGATAGATTCCCCTCTCACGAACTAAAAATTAATACAGTTTCCTAATCTATTTTTGCAATCAGCTTGGGAAATGTAATAAGCAACATTTATAGGCGAGAAAATAGCATTGAATAAAACAATCAGAAAATAAATATATGCATTAAATACTGAAATAAAATATAGTTAATTAATATTTGAATCTAAAGATAAAAAAAATTAATATAGAAGTCACTTATCTCGAAAAAAGAGATCCATCTCCAGAATGCGAACTGTCGAAAAAAGTTTTAGTTTTAAAAACATCAGCGTTCCAAAGATTTTTTTTCTTTTAAATTAACCGTTAAAAGAAAAGCATGATTATATTCTGGACTTTAGCTAATGACGTTTTAAGAAACTTGCGATATAGAAGAAAAGCGAGGAGAAGAGGTCTTCCGAAAGTCATCTGGTTACGTTAAAAGTAATTGCGAGATAAAATGAAAGCAGGATTGAGGGGTGGGGTCTGAAAAAATATAATGGTTAAGCCTATGCTATCTTTAAGATCGACTTGGTAGATAAATAAGCATTTATAGACGAGATACGCTAGCATTAAATAGAACAATCAGAAAATAAAAAAAATATACATTAAATACTGAAATAAAATGTAGTTTATTAATATTTGAATCAACTTGGAATTGTTGACCAACTCAAACAAGACCGATGATGAGAGGAGGTTCTCTCATGATTTCTCCATTGCTTATGACCTCACTCACATTGTTCACGAACCCACCCGTGTGCCCGAAAATGACCGCCAGTATGCGAGTCTACTAGACCTTTTTCTCACAACTTGCCTTGAACTATGTTCAGTTTCTGTTCAGTCTCCTCTTGAATCTTTGACCACTCTGTTGTATCAATTATATAAAAATGAAATATAATAAGTCCCCAGACGTACCTCTCCATCGTACAGTATATCGATACACTATGACTGACTGGGATAGCTTCCGTACATTTATATCGGATCTACCTTTGCGTTCCATGTTTTAAAAGGGTGTGTATTCTATAGTATCAGACCTGACAGAATGGTTAATTGTAGGTGTAGACCGTTTTCTACCCTCCAAAAGTTCCAGCAAAAACCTAATAGCCAGCCATGGTTCTCTCCGAAATGTGATTGTTCACACCTAAGTTCAGGCGATTCTAAAAATAAAGTTACGAATATCTTTAGACGTCTAAGCGATCATGACAGAACGAGGACAGTCTACACCTTTGTAATAAATAAAGTGTTATTTTAAAAATCTCGTACAGATTCCAGGATTCTACAAGCGCGCTTTTCATAGTAGAGTGTTACACCTTCGCGGAAAGGTCGATGAAAAAAGTAGTCTGTATATTCAAAGTACCACAAACTATAATTTATATATATGTTGTTACTGTTTCCTGTATCTTTTTCTTAATACACTGTATCCTATTACTTGTTAATATGGCTTATCAGTTTTGTCCTACGCAATCGTTCATTTCTTACCTCGGCGACTTTTCTAGACAGACTGCCGTTTGTAGAAGACGCGTGGACATGAAGCTTTCTGTGTTTAGCAGGACTAGTGTCGCCAAAGGACAGTCGCTGCTGTTTTATTTTTCAGGACGTAGGGAACTTAAGTCTGACCCATGAAAATAAAACAAACAAATGTAAAGCCAAGCGAAAGACCACACATCGAGGCTGTCAGCGCAACAGACTGAATGACAAGCAACTCCATGACAGAAACCAATGGCGCTTTTTTACACTGTCACTTCCGGTTTGGTGTCAGTAAGCGTCAGTGTAAATGACGATGACACTTGTTGCATCCAAGTTTGTAAAAGCTGTTATGTCTGGAAGATGTTGGAGCGGGGCTAAGTTGAGCGGGGAGCTAAAAACAAGGGGTTGAGTATTTTTACCTTTCGACGCCACCTCTGAACAAAAAAAAAACTGAATGTGACGGGTAAGAAGGATAGTGTTTGAACGCACGCGCGGATGCATGTATAGGTTAAACGTTTGTAAATGTTTACCTGTTATTGCGATGCGATTAGTTCAATTAAACAAAGGAAGGTATCCGTTAATTTTTGGGTGGTCTTTTGAGTTACATCGTAACTAGGAATTAATGAAATGCAGTAGAAACACAGACACACACACACACACACAAATATATATATATATACATACACACACACACACACACATATATATATATAAACATATATATATATATATATATATATATATATATATTATAATATAATTACACGCCTTTCGTGGTTCCACGGTTCATTAAGGTTGTTCCTATATATATATATATATATATATATATATATATATATATATATATATATATATATATATATATATATATATATATATATATATATATATATATATATATGGCATCGCTCAGTTTCGGGTGGCAACCTAGTAAATTTTTCCCCAAAATATTTGCATTTTCAATTTTTCTCCGGATTTCTATTGTTTCTATTATCCATATTATTTATAAAATTAACAAATCAACCTATAAATTATACAGGGTAATTTTTTTTTAATAATTAAGTACGGAAGCAGGCGGTCATGAAAACACGACCAGCATTACATATGAAGCAAACAAGTTTAATTATTAATTTAAAGTTTTTTATATAAATATTTGTTTTTTATGAAAATAATTCTTTTAATCTCCTCATTTTAAAAAAGAAAAATTTGCAAAATATTTTTTGTGCCCATCTTTGTTATAAAGACATAGACTTAAACTATTTGGCACCGAATCATAGAGCTGTTATGTAAGAATTGGAGATATTGTTTAATTCTTCTTTAACATTGCCCCATATGTATCCAAGTTCCCTGGTGTATATTTTTCTTAATTTAAATTTCAAAAAGTTCCAAAGATTTTCCATAGTGTTTCAGTCAAGACTGTGTGCTGGCCAGTCGTCCAATATAGTAATACCCTTTTATTCCAAAACTATTCTAGAACGTTTAGAGATGTAGCACTTTGCCCTATCCTGTATAAATGTTTGCTAATTTTTGCTGGTTAGAAGGTATGTTTCATCCAATATATTTTTGTATTTATAACTGTTCAAGTTACGTGTTATACAGGTTGATGCACCTCTCCCTATAACTTTGATACATCCCCAAATATTAATAGAGAAATGTGCCTCTTTGAAAATTTCCTGACATATGCGTACTTCTTACGTACGTATGCGGTTGTTCTCACATATATTCGGCCCCATGGATAGAGGTATATCCTTCATTCATCCGAGTAGACAGGATAATCAAGTTCCTGTATTGTTTTTGTTTTTCTACATATTCTTACGGAAATTATACCTGTGTCCAAGGATGGAATACTGCTGCCATATCTGGGCAGGAACTGATAAAATAGCCTATCCTGCCTTGACAGAGTACAAAATAGACTTCGTGGTTTAGTGGGAGATGCCCTTTCCTCTACCCTGCAACCTTCTCCCACAGAAGAGACGTTGCGAGCCTATCTTTGTTTTATCGTTATTTCCATGGCAAGTGCTCGTCTGAACTCCAATCTCTGGTCCCCCCTCGCCAATCTTTCATGAAAAAATCCGTCTAGCTGAATCCACTGTGAAAAATTTCCCCCACTCTTTATCTGTGCCTAAATCAAAACGTGGATGCCATGAACAAAGCTTCTTTCTTAGAACTGCACGCCTGTGGAACTCTGTTCCGTCTGCCTGTTTCCCACTTGACTACAACTTGGATGCCTTCAAGTCCAATGTTAACAAATTCCTAATGAACCGCCCGCTGAAGTAAACACTTTCAAATCTCCACACTAACGTACTGTACTTGCAATGACCCTTATCCCTGAGTTGCTTCCGGGCCTTGATAAGTGGTGACCACCGTGTAAAAAAAATGCCCCATATTTAATAGTGTGTGTTTTCTTTTTTTTTTGTCAATACAGATACCCCCTTAAATTTTGCCTCCTTAAAGTTCTCTCACATGTAGAAAGATATATATTTACAGAAAAAAATCTATATTTGCAAGAGCTTCTTGGTTCCCCAATATGGGTGTTTCCATGAATTTACACAAAATCTGATCTCATCCCTCTCAGCCAGCTTTCTCTTTTTGTAGTCTTTAGGAAGATTCTGGATTATTCTATAGGTAAGATATGTTTCCCATTCTTCTGTTGATCCACGCATTTCAAATTGTTTAGGTATGGAATTAATGGATTGGCTTTTTTGCGCCTTCATAAGAATACATTCTCTTGTTTTCCGTAGTATAATTGGCATTTTTAATAATTCTGATCAAATATGAATTTCGAGAAAACAACGCCGTAAGATGAGTCTAATCATGGGAATATTCCACTAAAGTTGGGGGGGGGGGAAACATTTTCATGCCCCCCCCTTTTTAAAACATTTTATAAAATATTTATTTTATTTCTATTGCAAATTACCAGGAAAATTTGTAATGCTTATCATATTAACCTTTGATATAACTATCACAATCCGAAAAAAAGTATTAATTGAAAAAATTATAAACATGTTCTGGGTGGCCACTCGAGACAGAGCGATGATGTATATATACAGAGAGAGAAAGAAAGAAGGAAAGCTATATAGAAGGATGAATGTGTGTAGAAAATTAAATTAAAAAAAAACATGTATCAGTAATTACTTACGTTTCGTCTACAGTTGAAGACCTTCTCAAGATGATTTAATCGTACTCATATTTAGAAGCCAACATGTGAAAGTAGGTGGTGCGTTTGTGACAAACGACAAATATTTTATTCTGTTTTATAGTGTAATTTATTCTGTTTTATCGTGTAATTTATTCTGTTTTTATCGTGTAATTTATTCTGTTTTTATAGTGTGATTTATTCTGTTTTTATCGTGTAATTTATTCTGTTTTTATCGTGTAATTTATTCTGTTTTAATCGTGTAATTTATTCTGTTTGTATTGTGTAATTTATTCTGTTTTTATCGTGTGATTTATTCTGTTATTATAGTGTAACATAACTGACTTTAAAAAAAGAATATACGATGTAAAAGAAATGTGCGTTTGGAAAAATTAAATATAATTTCCCACAATGTTCTGTTAAATGAAGATGTACTGTAAGGATGCTGTTAAAAATTGATTTTTTTTTTTTTTTTTTTTTTAGTTTTCCGTTATCGTAAATTAATTTTAGCAAAGATACCTGAGATTCATGAGGGACTTTGCTGTACATTCGGGTGCATGCAGGTGGATGTTGTACAAGCCGCACAAAATATGACCCAAACCTTTCACCTTGAACTTAGAAAAATTGTGTGCACCATCCCTAGATCGGAGACTGGGTTTGCCCAAAATCGGTCGAGTGAGGTAGGCTGTAGGAGAGTATATGTACATAGGCTATGTCTTTGGTCTTAACCTTAAAATTGACTGCACCGTCCCTAGATCTGGGGACCATTATCATGTCAGGTTGTATCATGATCGAATTAGTGGTATAGGTTTTAGTAGACTTGTACACGCACACGAACACACACACATCCACACCCACACACATCCACACACACGAACATATATCTATAATATAAACTGAACGTCTGCGTGCGTGTCTGGTAACGAATATATAGGTTGACTATATGGTTGACTATTTAAAAAAAAAAATGATTACATATAATGATAGAAGA
>NC_136490.1:45380629-45443129 GCF_053919585.1 Euprymna scolopes | reverse complement strand
GAATATTTATAAAGCGACGCACCATAATCAAAACCCACGTGTACACATACACATATATACAGAGATACGAACCCTTACACATGGATACAAACACACAAAATAAAAATCACGGGCATACATGTATAAATAAAAATGCAGTCACGTACCGACGAATATAGAAATTCACAAAATTTTACTCAAACGCATGCACATATAGACGCACACCTATAGGCAATGATACAAGCACACACGCACATGGACGTGTGTGTATAGTTACACGTAAACATACACACATATTCACTTAAAGGAGTTGAAATTCTGATTAGGTAGAATGCAACTCGTTAACCAGCTTAATGTTGACGGTAATTGAACAAGCTACAGTGACAGACAGATTAATTGAACTGCAACATCAACTATTTTTCTGAATGAACTAAATTTTGCTGAAAGGGTGTCAGAATAAGTGAGTGACTCCCAATCAAAGTATATCCTGGCATTTTCTTTTTAATTTTCTATTTAGAAGGAGGGACTCTTTATTATCTATTTGTATTCTGTTATATGTATGCATATATGATTTTCTGATACATATTTTTCTGTGTATCTATTTTGGCCTTTGTATTGTATAGCCGAGTTGGTTACACATTAAGTGCTGCGAATCTCTTCCCCAATGTTGTCTTGCCGGCCGCCCATCTTATGTTTGGCTGTAGTTAAGCCCCAGCCCTTATGCCAATAGATGTACGAAAATGATAGCTTGACAAGGAATTGGTGACACTTTCTTTAAAGATCAATCTTGTTTGTAGATTTAGGGCAAAATCTAACATTTGTGTAGATTTGATTACAAGCATCGGTCTGCCGATCCACAACCGAGGATCCACACTTCTATTATTATATACAGAACGTTTCCGATTACTTAGGAAGACATTCTTTGAATAGGGGGGGCCTTATGTTTTCCTCGTATTCGAGTTAATAGTATTATTGTTTATTTAGTTATTACATAAGAGGCTTAAGATCTTCATATATATATATATATATATATATATATATATATATATATATATATATATATAATATCGCAGGCAAAAAGAAACACACATCTACATAAAAACGCGATACCTCAGCAGTCCTGCGAGATGGTCCGGTTGTAGAGGTTTAGGCTTCTTAACATGGTCCCGATTTCAAATCTCGTAAAATGCGGCCTCTCTGATGAATCGTAGACAGCAAAACACGTGTCAGTAGAGTATTAAATTTAAAAAAAAAACAGTACATATATCAATCCTCATTTGGTGGTACCAAATTGATGGAAACTCGTATTAGGTAAAAATTTATTGAATTTATTCCAAAAGTATCTGAAACAAAAACAAACAAATCACATCTACATAAAAAAACGCGATAACCCAGTAGTCGTGCGAGATGGTCCGATGGCGTAGGTTTAGACTTCTTATCATAGCGTCCAGATTTCGAGTCTCGCTAGATTCAGCCACTCTGATGAGTCGCAAACGATGACACACATGTCAATGGATAATATTATATTAAAAACAATATATTTTTTTTTCAATTTGTCTTTACATGAGCAGTAATTTGTTGCTACACATTAATGAGCATGTTTCGGTCTTCAAGTTTTCAGTAACTAGTGTCCTCTTCAGGCAAACGCTTATATTCAAAAGAATCTCATATATATATATATATATATATATATATATATATATATATATATGTATATATATATAGATATATATATACAAGTTATAAAAAATATATATGGCAATTAAGCTACACAGAATATTCCGCGAGAATTAAACTCGTTTTCATAACTTACAACTTTGTTCTACCAATGTATTGAGCACTGTTGAAGTAAATACTAAAAACTTACGCATAAAATTATATCTTCGTATATAAATTTATGAGGTTAAATAAAGTACTCATATATATATATATATATATATATATATATACATATATATGACTACTTTATTATATTCACTTACTCTCTCTCTCTCTCTCTATATATATATACATATATATATATATATATATATATATATATACATGCATTATATATACAGAAATATTCATTATATATCTTTATATCCATTATATATATATATATATATATATATATATATATATATATATAAAGAGAGACAGAGAGCGAGAGAGAGAGAAAGAGAGAGTAGAAAGAGGGAGATTTTTATCTATCGGTTATTCTGTAGTCAGCTCGATTTGCTAAGTCATCATAGCGAGAGCGACGCTGGAGATGTGTTTGTAAATTGCAAATGATGCGATAACTTTACTGTGAGAAAAATTTGAGAAACAAATTATTTCACGTTGTTTCCCCGACAACTGTCAACCTCGTTCGTACGATTTAACCTTTTTAGATAATTTTCTTTTCGAAGTATGTAAAATACGACTCTAGTATTATATAGTTTCATATTTTACTGTTTTTTACTGGTTGCAAATTAAAAAGGGTTAAATTAATATTCTTTATGAAAGTGTTCCATATTATATGTAAAATATTATGTTATTTAATTTATTTCCCGTAATGAAAACATGGTGTTTTTACGCGAGTGGATCTCGGAATTGATGATATGTGTGAATTGTTGAATAGACGTAGCTTGAGTGAAGAGGTGCTCGGATGGTCTAATATACATGTAAAGACTGAACTAAGACAGCGTTACAATAAGGGAGGCACAGTCAAACTAGAAGGATGAAGAATGCATTTTTGAAGGATTTTCTCTTTTAAAGTCTACCAAAAATCAAGTAATTATTCAATCCACACGAATGTTGCACTGATTATTAAGTGATGAATTAATTGTATAACAGTGGGCATTTTTCATAATCGAGAGATATATATAAATATATATATATATATACATATATATATATATGTATATATATATATATATATATATATATATATATATATATCTGTTTTGCCTACTAAATGCCCTTACTTTATTTTTGAAGTCAAATACACTGAAGAAAATATATTGTATTGTGAAACAGTGAGAATTGTAGATAGAAGAAAAAAAAAAGAAACAACTGTGGACGTATCAGATTTTAAGGTTGAAAATACGAATTTGAAATGTGTTTAATTTTCCATCGTTTGTGTTTTGAAGTGTGGAATTTGTTGAATATGTTAATAATAATTATTATTTGTCGGATTAGTAAAAAATATTATATATTTTAATTGTTTTTACGCAAAAATCACCTCTTTTAATCTTTGAAAAAATAATTAATAATTTTGTTTCACTTAGCCCAATATTAGTAATGTACTATTAAATACGAAAATTTTGGAAGAATCGATACCAAAAATTAAAGAAATCGATAAAGTACTGAGTATTTTGCCAAAAATACAATAGTTTGTGTCTACAATTAGTATTTACGTGATATTGCCCTAACTATTGTAGGCTTACTGTAAACTTACACATAATTCTTGTATAATAATTATACAATTATATTATTATTATAATTATAATATATATAATAATAATTGTAAACTTACACATAATTCTTGTATAATAATTATACAATTATATTATTATTATAATTATAATATATATAATAATAATTGTAAACTTACACATAATTCTTGTATAATAAATATACAATTATATTATTATTATAATTATAATATATATAATAATAATTGTAAACTTACACATAATTCTTCGTATTTACAAAGGGTTATTATCGACCACTTTTATCGTTTGCTGTGACTTGCGCTTGACTAAGTTTAATGTGCTGTGGACTTGCAACTCCTTTTTTTTTAATTAAATTTACACCCCAAACAAGGCACTGCGCCACTTTGAAGCAGGGGGCTACTATTAGGGACTTAATTAGCGGGGTCATCATGAAGGAAGATGAGTAGAAAGATGTTTGTTAACATTACACTTGAACTTCTGCATATCATTGCAGTTGGGAAAGCAGAATCCCGGAAGGGAGTTCCAAAGACCCGCAGTTCTGGGGAAGAAACTAGTGGAGTAAAAGGCTTTCTTGCACCTAGGGATCTCTACTGTAAAGGGATGAGACTTAGTAGCTTGTCGGGTTTGTCGGGGGTAGTTACGTCGGGGAGGTACAAGTGTTTTCAGTTCGTCAGAGCATTCACCATTAAAGTATTTGCAGAACAGGCAGAGGGATGCAACATCTCGTCGATGGGACAAAGGCTGAAGCCTAGATGACACTTCAGGACCTATCAGGTTGGCGACTCTCTTTTGAACCCTGCCCAGGAGCGAGAGACAAGCAGCAGATGCTCCAGCTCAGATGTGACAACAGTACTCGATACATAGGCGAATGGTTGCCTTATAGAGGTATAGGAAACTGCCAGGCGTAAGTAGTTTTCTAGCACGGTAGAGGGAGCCAACCTTCCTTGCAGCAGCCTTGGCAATGCTCTCAATGTATCTATTCCAGTTCATATTCCCTGTAAACGTTAGGCCGAGGAGTTTAAAAGAAGTAATTTCAGGTAATGTGGTCTTGACCATTGCTATTGGTGGTAGAGAAGGTTTCTTGTAGTTACTGAAGGAAACAAGCTTAGTCTTAGCAGCATTGAATGTGACCAACCATTTTTGTCCCCATTCCACTACGGATTGGAGCTCATCCTCTAGTGTTTCTGCCATTTCCTTGGATATGTGTTCATTTGTTTTCCCCCCATATCTGTTATAGAGAGTGGTGTCATCGGCAAATATACCCATCTCAGAAACAATTTTATCAGGGAGGTCGTTTATGAATATCAGGGATAATAGAGGTCCAAGGAGAGCCCCCTGAGGTACTCCCGCATTTATGTCATATTGTTTGAATGTACGACCGTCGAGTACAACTTTGATTTTTCTATTACTTAAGAAGGATTTAATTATATTATGAATTCTTCCAGTGATTCCATATGATCTAATTTTCCTTAGAAGACCATCGTGCCATACCCTGTCAAAAGCCTTAGATATATCGAGGGCCACCGCTCTACCCTCCCCTGTTTTATCCAATGAACGGTATATACGTTCAGAAACTACAGTTAAGATATCTGCTGTTGAACGGGCTTGCCTGAATCCATATTGTTTGTCAGTCAGGAGTTTAGCAGCTGTTAGGTGCTGGACTAGGGCTTGATTAACTAAGGACTCAAATATTTTGGCGAAAAGCGGGAGGAGGCTAATGGGGCAATAATTTAGTGGGTCAGTTTTTTCACATGAATTCTTGAAGACTGGTACCACTCTCTCGTCCAGAAACACTTGGTCCTGGTTGCAAGACAGGTGCTGAGGATTAAGCGAGATTCTAGAGGCAGGAGTTGTCTCCAACACATACGGGGTTCAAAACCGTCACGCATCTTGTACTAACCAGCCTCATGCTTGCTTGACTTCGGGGGTTATGTAGACAACACCCACCCACCCACCCACATATATATATATATATATATATATATATATACATATATATATACAGAGAGAGAGAGGGGGGATTAATAAAACATGTTAAAATCACTTTAACAAGAGTTAAAAACATTACTTTTCAAAAAGTATTTAAATCCCAATCATTTGATTCCTCACTTAATCGCCAAAACAAACATAAAAATTATACGGAAATTTACAGGATTAAATCAACTAAATTTGTCTCGTAGTTTCTTTTAGGTTATCATTAATTTTTGGACTTTTAAATTTTTCCACGCGAAGTCTATAGTGAGATAAAAAAAAAAGAACTATTTGAAATTCAGGCATTTATGTTATAATAGTTTTGCATATTCTCATAGGAAATCATCCTAAACCTTATTTAGACAAAAATAGTTAAATGGATTTTTAAAGATTTTAATTCGTTTTAGTAAAAACAACTTCTTTTTCTTTCATTTTGTTGGCTGTGCCGAAACTAAGACGACGTGTATTCGTCGGCTCAGCCTTCTAACTACCATAACTTGTTCGAGCATTTTATTTACTTTTCCCATTCTTGATGTCTGATTTCAGTGGGTGAAAGGAAGTTTCGTCATTAACTTTTATGTGTTTTTGATAAGATTAAAGTAGAAAAAAGGTCACAGAAGAAAATAAAAAAGGAGGAGGTATAACAATCTGGTGAAACCAAAAGTAATATGCCATCAGCCATTTACTGGTATTCTAATAGTAATAAAAGCTGTTGTAGTATTTCATATACTTAGCCGCCACTAAGTTTTTGAGATAGGTAAGAAAAAAGACTGAATCATATTGAACAGTGTGAATGCATATTATAATAAAACTTCATGAAATATTGACAGATATTTAGATCACTAGGGAGTAAGTGCTAACGTAACACGAACAATAATTTTTAAATGCAAAAATTAAATAAAAGACGATTAAATAAAACTACGATCCAATACCTACATTTTACATGTAACTAACGCTATTTTTAGTCAGAAATTTACATTTGGAAAAGTATATATATATATATATATATATATATATATATATATATATATATATATATATATATATATATATATGCTAGCAAATGTACCCGTCGTTGACTGGGTTCAAACACAGCCTACAGAAAATGGACTCTGATTTATGAAAGTACGATAGGTTATTAAAAGGAAGGGGTGTAATGAGATAGCTTCGAATTTGGGGGTATCAAAACCAAAGCAAAATATGATGAAAGTAAAAATAAAATAGATAAACCCCGTAATTTATTATACCATACATGTTCACACTGAAACACTTATCACAATATTCTGTGGATCTATATAAAAAAAAAACTTGTTAAACTTTGTGACATATTTCCATTCTATGGAGGCAGCCGCGAACGAACACCCCATAATTTTATGATACCACAGTTCTTCAAACTGAAACATAATTATCAAAGTATACTTACGCAGATAAATATGGAAAGTCTTTAATAAAGTTTGTGCCTAGTTCGATTCTATGGAGGCTAGGCGCGAACCCAGACCCCACAATTTTATCATACCATCCCTATTTAAGTTAAAACATACTTATCAAAGTAGTCTTGTGTACACCTATATCAAAAACACTTGTAAACGTTTATTTTAAAATTTTTAAATTGTTTATTTCCATACTTTGTGGACCAGGCGCGAACGCAGATCCAACAATTTTAATGAACCACCATTCCGCCAGATCAAACATAGCCATTCCTGTGTCTCGATGCATCTATCATTATATGTAATCATTTTTTTTTTTAAATAGTCAACCATAGAGGAGCATATTCGTGACCAGACACACACACACACACACACACACACACAAACACACACACGCACACAAACACACATACATACATTCAGCTTTTTATTATAGATATATACTTCGTGCTTGATACGTAACTTTTTTTTTTCAACCTTTACCTGATCAAACGAACGACAAGAATGTAACTTCGAAGTTCTGTACGAGAGGCGCATTATTTAATCGTTAGAGAAACTATTATTTCGTTTATTAAGTAACTGTTTTATGACGTTAATTAGCTTGGTATACGCTTGCTAGATTTGGAGGTTAAATCGAGTTTTACTAGTTGAAAACTATTCAACTAATAGGTTTCCGTTAAATCCTTATATACAGTTTAACTTAAAAAGCAGAGCGTATTTAAATTTGAGAATGGAAGGATATGGCTATTGTAAAATAGTCACATTTTGGCATTCATTAAATTGCATATGTGTTTAGTCGCTACAGTAATCCTTATTTATTTAGATATGCATTTTTTTTTCAGTAACGTAATATATATTATGATGTCCGGATCTACTCAGCAATCTCTTGAACACAATTGCTTGCAAGCCATATTCTTTTTAAAAAATCTACAAATATAATCGTTATTAAGATATCCAAATTGCCAATGTAAAAGTTTTTTTTTTTAACTGTACGGAATTCTATAAGGCATTGAAAGTGTGTATGATCCGAAAGTTTGATAGTAAACGCTAAAGTCAGACTGACGTATTTTCTGAAAAGATTTTATTTCCCTTTATTTGTTTTGTTGTCTCGTGGTTACTGGCGCCCAAAATAGTTCTTCCTCAAGTTTCTTTTCAATAACAGAGGGCGACTAGTTGAGGAGACGTCAACTCCAACCAACTTCAACCCGCCATGACAGGATAGTTCATTGTGTTTGCCTTTGCAACGAAAATAGAGGGAGGTCGTTATTTATTTGAGATTCACTTTGAAGAAGCCGTGCAATGTCCCGTGCATAAGCATGTTGTCCAGGGCAAACCGGGGAAAGGTAAAAGAAAAAGGCCAAAGAAAAACACAATTTTAAAAATAAATAAAAAGAAAAACAGATGGAACAGTCTTTCGTTCTAAGCCTAGGAAATGTATTACTTACACTTTCTTCTATGTAAGTGCTACTTCGCCAAAATGCTTTTCATTTAAGAAATATAAACAAAAAACAGGTGTGTTGGGACCAGCCGACATATACATATCGAAAGGAATTCCTCTTACTTTATTAAAAAAGATGTGTTTATTTTATTTGTCTGCGAATTGGGAACCCCTGACAAACGAAATAAAACTTAATTTTAAAGTTGGAACATTTGTCTTCTTTCCGAACCTATCTAGACCAAAAATTTATGGAGGATATAGTTAACTGGGTGCGAGGTGGACAGGAAAATAACCTCGTAATAATTAGGTAGAATGTTATTGTATTGAAAAGCAAGACAACAGGAATTTAAGGTCATATCGGCTTTCGTAAGTTGAATAGCAAAGATGGCCGACCGATGCTAACGTCACGCGGAAACTTAAAATTGCGAATTGCAAATATAGGAACGAAATGCATTTTATTAAGTTTTAACTCACAAAACAACAAAGAAGAAACCGAGTTTTTGCTTCCTTTCTTTTTTCAGACATCTGCTATATTCGAATTTGTAAATTACATAGTTATTTTGAAATAATTAAACTATACTTTCATTTGTGTTTTCATGTTATATAATTTTATCTCGTCTTATTTCTGAAGTTAAAGAAAAGAAAGTTGAACATACTTTTTGTAATAAATGTCAATCTTAGAGAAACTGAAAATTAAAAATAATAAAAATAATATATCTCTAAAAATTTAATTCATACAAATGAAATTATCTCGGGATAAACTCATTCAATAAAAACACGTAGTTACAACTGTCCTTTCTTTTGCTATGTGTTCTTTATTTTATTGAAATTCTCGTTAGGTGCAAAAGATTTCGGTAAACAATTGTCTGAAAATGAGAAGACACAACAAGTTGGTTTTCTTTTCTTTTTTATTTGCGTAACAACTATTAAGAAGCATCTCGCAATTTTAACTTTTCTATATAGCGTACGCGACCATCTTGTCTATTCAACCCATATTGCCAAGTTTGCTTATATTTCACTTGTAAATGACTTCGTTGTCATCTGTTAAGTAGCAACTCAATGATAGTGTGTGCCACAAACACGTAATTTTAGAAATACACTGTGTCAAAGACAAGTCTCTTTAGTTTTAGGTAAAGAGAAAAAGAACTGGGAACTGTTTGCAGTAGGGGTTTTTTCGAATGTTTTGCAGGGGTATAGATTCAAGCTCAGACGATAACTTGCGATGAAAGCGTACGAAATGTGTGTAAAGTACACAGCCTTGACTCATTCGGAATGTTTGCAACCTTCATGCAAGTAGTTCTCTGAGTAGCTAATTATAAACAAGCACACCCCAACATAATAGTATAAAGACTAACGTCCTTGGAAAAATGATTTTATTATTTTGAATCTTGATCTGATCCTCGATTTATACACGAATCATATACATGAAAAATTGCCGCACTGTCTAAGGATCTAGGAGGATACCGGTAAGATAACTTGTTCAACTATCCACAGTGAAAAAAAAGTGAGATCGTGTCTTCTTTTCTTCTAGCATCTTTCTCAGATTAGAGACGCCTCACTTTTTTCTTTTTTATGTTTATTTTTACGTTAAGCAAAAAACTAGGCTAGAGGTTATATGTTGTATCTAGGCATTATTTTTTTCTTTCCGAAAAAAAAAATAATCACGCCTAGATACATCAACAGTAAATATATTCCTTTCTTCCTCTGTTTACATGTAACAAGATATAACTCTCATAAACAAAATTCCTATCTAAGGACTGAACGTTGTTAATGCGCGCTGTTTCAGTTAAACTACAACATGGTCGTATGCTGAAATCTAATGTTTGCAAATATTGCACCGCTGTCCTCTATAATAATAAACATCTTGGAATTTCACGTAGAATTTCCTTTTCCAATTGACAATCTCATTATCACTTATCCAAATGTAGAAATTTGACTCCAATAAGAGATTATTCGGGTTAGTATTACTATACACATGGATTCGAAAAAGTTGTCAAAAACAAATATAAAACAAATAAATGTTATCAAAGGCAAGATAAGTTACTTTTCTACCTAACTGGATATATTTGTTGTGTTTTTATTCAGTGTGACATGTTTATTCAGCTCGAAAAACATGCAGTGTTTACCGATGTATTGGAAAATTCAAAATGGCGGCCGACTCTCTCTCGGAGAGGGTAAGTTTGGGAAAAGGTATTAGAAATAATAAACTAGACAAAATACTATTAGAAATCCGCTCAATATATGTTACCGTGACATAAGTTGACATATATTCGGTTGATTTTTAATAGTATTTTGTCTAGTTTATTATTTATAACATTTTTCCCAAACTTACCGTGTTAAAAAAACCGTCGGGCGCCATTTTGAATTTTCCAATCCATCGGTAAACACTGCATGTTTTTCGAGCTGAATAAACATGTTACATTGAATAAAAACACAAAAAATATATCCAGTTAGGAAGAAAAGTAACTTATCTTGCCTTTGATAACATTTATTTGTTCTATATTTGTTTTTTGACAACTTTTTCGAATCTATGTGTACAGTAATACAAACCCGATTATTCATTAGTACAAAACAGATAGTAAGAAATTATATTATGGCTCTCTTAGGTAATTTTTAACCGAAATGTTCCGGAGTTGAGTCAATAAGAATCCATAAAAAGTAGAATTAGTGTTGTGATAAAAAAGGGTAAAAAATGTGTGATTTATAAATAGTTGCCTGGGAATTATTTAATAAACCCGTTTACCCCAACCAAAAAATATCAGAATAATCTGATGAAAGAAGGCACAGGCGATTTTCACCAAAGTTAACACCTTACACAGCCTAATATCACAAGTGAATTTGAGAAGTTTTATTACCAAACAAGCCGAAAGCTTGGACGTATAAAACGCACAAAAAGTTCTTTGATTTGGCAAATGACAAGTTATAAACTGAATGTTATTGTTTAGCGCATTATTGAAGCATGATAGTTGACTCTTTTAATTTAAACTTTAATTCAAGCTATGTTATAAAATTGACAGAATATTCTTTACAGTGTATTGTGGACTTAATCAATGTAAAGCTCTATCTCCGTGAACCTCGATGGATTCCCAACTAGAGAAGGAAATTTATCGATTGGATTGAAAAAAATGGTTGATTTAATCGACTACGATAAAAATGACTGAGTTCGTTCGATCACAAAAAGGTCGAAAATAAAAATTAAAAATAAAACATTAAAATAGTTAGACAAGCACCAGTGAAGAATTAAGAACAAGATGTAAACACATTAACTTTATTTAAATCTGGATTTAAAAAAAATGGATTTTATTTTCTTTATTTTCAGGTCCTTCCATTTTTTTTTTATGTATTCCCGTATGTCTTGTCTGAGTTTTCTATCAGCTTTTCGTATTCCCCTACGTTCTCATCCATTGCAACGAATCTGTCCGGTGTGACTTCTTGGGCATACTTCGCAGAAGCACGTCCTTGAAACGATAACCAAATGTAACGTTATGTTTTCCGCTTCGAGGATAAGATTGATCTACCGCTGACCGCGTAGCGTATGATCTCAGCTTTCTTCTGCTGAAAAAGAGGGTCATTCAACTGGTTGTTCTCTACAGTTAACGACAATAATCGACGTTATTTGTAGTTTTGTATAATTATTTATTCACAAAAGACAGAATCAAAAGTATTAGAAATGAACAGTTTTTAAGAAAATTTAATTTAAAGAAATAAATTATCGATTTAAAGTTTCTTCTTTGATGGATTAAAACGGCCTTAGTGGATGTTTACAAATATCGATTACTTGCTGTTGTCGGGCTACGGATGAGTGCTTATTGAACGGCGGGCGAGGGAAACGAGTGGGCAGTTTCTCTCCAAGTTCTCTCTGTTGTATCGACTCGATCCCCTTCTAAACTCTGTCTCGAAACTCTGCACGGGCTAAAGTATAGCAGTTTGGGGTAGGTATGGCCACGTCGGATGTTCCAGCCACCCAATCATCGTCCAATCTAACATACCTTGGTTCGTTTTATTGGATAATCAGCTGCCCCTCCCCACAATAAGATCAGGTAATTTGCATTGAAATTGACTTTCCATCGATATCGTCTAACCAACTCGAGAACTTTACCCTTAACCTCTCGGTCACATTCAAAACGCCAGTAGCCAAAACAATTAGCTACTCCCAATAATCCTGTTGCATAAAAATATTTTCACAAAAATATGTTTTTATATTTCCGTCTTTGTTTACCTTTACAAAGGAATGCACTTTCTGGCCGGTTCTACCATTTTCTTTTTCCAATTGGAAGGATTACACGGTGTTTTCCAGCTCCTGCCATTAAATAAAAGGGCTCTAATTCCTCCTATGTTTTCGCCTTTCTAGGGTAATTTTAAACAATAGCTTCAAAGTATCTACCTGCAAACCCGTCCTGGGTAAATCTCCTTCTACCACGGCGTGTTGGTTCATACTTTCATTTCTCTATTTTACTTTCTTATATTATTTTTTCTTTTTAATGATCCCAATAATCCTATTGTGGCCCATTCATTTGTTACACACACACACACACACACACACACACACACACACACACACATATATATATATATATATATATATATATATATATATATATACGAGCAAACAGTTAATAAAACATGTTAAAAAAGACTTTTGAATGAGTTAAAACATATTTAATCTGAAACGGAAACACTAGATAAGTGGATACTCCTTAATCCGCTTAGTTTCGAAGAAATACTTTCCTTATCATCAGAGGGCAGGAATTAGCAAAATGCGGGATCGGATTTTACATGCAAAAATATTTGATGAAACAACAAGTAAGTCAAAGATCTTACTTGATGACAAAAAAAGTGAAGCAGAGGGAATATGGTTCAGAAAAAGGTGATTACACATGACTAGATAGTTTGATGGAAGATAAATAATCCAGTGACGGTAAAATCCAAATATATAACTTCAAGAAAGTTAATTGAATTTCCATTTGCACAAGTAAAATCCAAGGAAATCCCGTAATTGGAAGAAGATGGTCCATAATTATCCAAAGGGAGAAATCCGTGGAATAATTTACAAAAATGTGTACAAGGAAAAAAGGGAAAATTCCAATAAACTCTAATATATATATATATATATATATATATATATATATATATATATATATATATCGGTTCTGATTTAATCTCTTATAGTGTACTTACTTTTCTCAAATCTTTATATTTCGAACATTGTTTTCTATGTTTGTATTTTGTATAATTTTGTCTGTATGCCCGCCTTCGATGAGAAGTATTTTGCTGCGAAATACCATGGTTCATATATTTTTTCTTAATTTTCCCCTTTTATTTTTCTTCTTGTGTTGATGATATAATAAAGTTACATGTAACGTTTCTTCTTCACCTGTCATTTAATATATTTGTTAGCTCCTCTTAACAGTTTTGAGCTATTCTTATCTTGGTAAAATTGTACTGTGAAAATATATTCTTTGATAAAATAATTGTGTTACATCTATATTATATATGCATATACATTATATTTATTGCATGTACACGTACATATACATATATATTATACATACTTAAATATTATATATACACATATACACTCTATACACATATATATATATATTATATATACTATATGCATACATATAATGTATATATGTATATATATAATATATATATATATACATATGTGTTCTTTTAAATAGAAAGAGATTTTTGTGTGCGTGTATGGGTATGTGTGAGAAAGTTCATTTCCTGTTGATTCAGAATGTATTCGGCCGATTGTTTGAAAATCTCACACGAAAGTACTTGATGTGTCTGGCAATGGGTTAATATTGGGATGTGGCCGATGATATCAAATATCGAAAGTCTAAATAATCCCATAAAAAAGAATTAAGACTGATTTTTACAAAGTTAACAGTTTTAAACAACCTAACATAACAAGTGAATTAAAAAAAACATATCACTCAACAAGCAGAAACGCCTTGCCTATTAAATCTAATAGCGAGTCTTTTATGGGACAAGGGCGCAGTTGAAACGATTTTTAAAGCACAATTGAACCACGATGCTTAGCTTTTGTTCGTTTATATTTGATTCAAGGGATCCTGTAAAAAAAATGTGTCATTAAATCAACCGTCGTTTTTAAAAAAGACAGTGGCCTGTTAGAAATGGATGTTTCTTTTTATACAACAATGAGATTATGATAAGTACCTTTCGCATTTTTAACTTAAGTGATGCAAGTATTTACAGATCATTCTATAAAATAAGCAGTAGACTTAATACAATTGAACATAAACTACCATATATCGTGGAAAAAGTCACTGCAAAGAGGCATGTGAAACTTCCTTGTAGTATACTACGGAAAGGGAGTGCATAATTAGAGTAGGCGATTAATCAATTTGATTAAAGAATGAACAATTAAACCAATTTTGTTGACGATAAAATTTTAAGACGATGGAACATTTCTTGATCCACATCAAATGCCGGAGAATGTCCAGCATCGAAGCTAGTTATATATAAGATGTGTGATTTCTAATGGATAAGATTACTGAAAAAATATTTCACTTGGTGATACAAGAACCAAAGTTGAAATTTGTCACGTTTGCTTCTGCAGCCATCTTGAAAACTGGCAGCCATCTTAAATTTTCTGATGGCTTACGTGCATTTCTTAAAATGTATGTTCTGGAGGTCATATGTGAAAATTTATGGGCTTATATCACTAAATGAACGATTTTTGTGGAATATTAAGATAAGTTGCCCCACTATTTTTAGTGATATATATTTTGAACCATTACTTTTTGTATTGTATTTGTATTTTTCCTAAGCATTGACGAGAGACAGTTGCCCCTTCTGTTTACGTTTTTAGCGATGTTCTCTTTTTATGGAACGTGTTTTTTTGTATTGTTTATATATTAAATAGTTTAATATTTCTTTAAAATATATTTTATACACATATATATATATTTATATACACACATATATATATATATATACATATATATGAAGATGATTAGACATTTTTTTTAATTTAAAAAGCATTAGCTAGAAGATAAATATTAAACGTTTAAGCTATACCACGATATATCTAAACATATACACACACACAAGCACACACACACACACGCATATATATATATATATATATATATATATATATATATATATATATATATATATCATGGTATAGCTTATATGCACGTGAATATATTTAATAATAAAAATAAAATATACGCACCTCATAAAATATTCAGTGTGACTTATATATATATATATATATATATATATATATGTGTGTGTGTGTGTGTGTCTGTGTGTCTGTGTGTGTATGTTTGCGTATGTAAATGACAAAAGGAGCTTATAACTCTTTAAAAACGTCAAGGTAGCGGAAAAAAATAAATAAGAGCATATAGCTAAATAAACTATAACGACTAATCTTATATTCAAAAGTGACAATAAACTTTGTAGTAAGCTGTCAGTCATCGTATCTCATTGGTAAAACGCCAAATTTAGCTGCAGTTGTCGAGTGTTCGGTTTTAACACATGCTTGTGACGCTGAAATATAGAATGAGGCATTGCTATAGCTGTTATGCACGTAATAATATTTAACATTAGACACGTATATTATTAAATAAAATGGACATAGTTTATTAATTCTATTTCCGATCTTTTTTAAAAATCCCAAATAATGGTCTTCACTTTTGGTAAAACTGGCTGATGTAATCTTGATATTTATCGAAGTTCTGAGTAACTTTCTAATATTTCTGTATTCGTCTTCTGGGATATATTGATGTGTCTCCGAAAATAAAGCAGATAAAATTTATATTAGTTTCACTACTACTAATTGGTTATGGAGATTAATCATGCACCATTAAGGAAACAGTGTTTTGTTAAACCATCTGAATAATCAACATTCGTGTCCTTTGTCTCAATTTTAGGAAGCTTTTAGTTCACACAATATCTGCCATTGTACAGATTAATAATAAACGAACACCTTAAATACGAAAAGAATCACTAATCAAAACTAAACAATCGACTATTATAAAAATAAAATAAATTTACTAATAGTAGTAACATCCTGAAATGTTTGTAACGTTCTTAAAATAATGACCCAAAGGACACAATATATACGCTATATATACTCATACATATCATCATTATATATACAGGATGACCAAAAAAAACGGGCCCAACTCTAATTAGGGACAGTTTCTTAGTGTTTTGTCCGAATGAAATAAAACTTTGGTCATAACTAGTTTATTATATTCAAAACATCACGTAAAAACACTAGGGTCTTTGGCCTTTTTTTCTCGGTTCTACAGCATATGTTCTAGGTATACTTTCTCTTTTTGTGTGTTTTTTTTGTATTTTTGGGTTACCCTGTATATATATATATATATATATATATATATATATATATATATATATATATATAGAGAGAGAGAGAGAGAGAGAGAGAGAGAGGGGGGAGAGATAAAGAAACAGAGAG
Organism: Euprymna scolopes; assembly: GCF_053919585.1. Classification (NCBI taxonomy): domain Eukaryota; kingdom Metazoa; phylum Mollusca; class Cephalopoda; order Sepiida; family Sepiolidae; genus Euprymna; species Euprymna scolopes. The sequence continues at coordinate 45,426,431 of NC_136490.1, read as the reverse complement.
AGAAAAATAAGATAAATTGTTCAAAACCAATTAGATTACTCTATATTTGATGACAAATAAAGGTAGGTTGGAAAATGGTCTGGCTTATGAAAATATGGCGGCCACACCCGCCAGTACCTACCATAAATGAACATCGTTATTCTGAAGTTGGAAATTACCAAAATTAGAATTTTTAGAAAAATTAAAAACGCCTATTTTATTTTGTGAAATATGCTTAAGAGAAAAATTGCTGCTTAAATATACTAACATCGATATATTAGAGCAAATATTATAAAATGCAACAGAGATACCTAGCTTATGATTTTTTTCGAGTTTCCGTATAATCTGTTTTGCATCAAAATAGAAAATATTGATGAAGGTCCCATATTTGTCATACGCGCTTTCGATTCGTCTGTGAATCATCTTCAGGTGTTGAGGAAATGAAAGTTAATAAGAGCGAAAGATGGAAATTAAAAAGTGAAAAGAAAAATATACATTAGATATATATATATACATATATATATGCATATATATATATATATATATATATATATATATATATGCATATATATAAATGTCGATGAAAAGTGAATTAAAATTTAGATCTACTATAAATTAGAGTATGAAAATCAGCAAGTCCGTGGGCCAATAGTTGCAAAAGCAAGGTATCACCGTTGCATTTAATAATGTTTTCTTGAATTTTAAAAAATGCTGCTTTTATATACAAATTTCATATATATATATATATATATATATATATATATATATATATATATATATATATATATGTAATCACCGACATACAATCCTGTTTCGTTGTATCCCACCTCAGTGTCTCTTGACTAGCACCTCTCACAAGCCGAGGATTGAGTTGATCGTCGGCAGTTCTTCCGATCGACCCACCGGAGCAGTGCCCCTCAAAAAACCTCGCCAAATGTCTACTTTTAAACAAACATTCGACCTCGGGTTTTATATTGCTCAAACCGCTTATTTATACACAAACAGCGAGCCTCGCATTTTTTCAGCCAATTAAGAAGCGGGTGGGATTATTTACGACAGTGCTCTACCCAAAGAAGGACGCTTATGTGTGTGGGTATGTGTGTGTATGTGCAGTGACAATTTTTAAGCTATTTTTTTCATTTGCTCATCATATGACATTGTGTATCCTGTTGTATTTGTTCCTCATTTCATCCATTGTACGAATCCGTATTTATTTATCCAGTTTTAAATTTCCATTTCATCGCTAGAAATTCCTGTTTTCCGTTTGTTTCTTGTCCATTTTGTAAAATATCTTGTATATCGTTCGCTAACAATAGACTTCCTACTGATCCTCTAGCGACTTAAGTTGCAAAAAGATACGAGAGACATTCAACAGCTTTACAAATAACGAACGCATGCACAGACCTCGACATTTTTGCTTTCCATCCCTGTCCACGCACATTCATCTACCCCCCCAAAAAAAAAACGACAAAAGAAAGCAAAGTGTGCCAGTTGATTTAGATTGATTGTCCAGTGTTGCCCGGGTTAGTAATCTAGTTCGCCATTATCTAATTATCTTTACTCCTCCTCTCGTTTAGGATAAATATGTATCGTGTCCCATTTCGTCGGTACTTCCGGTATTTTCAAATACGCTGTTGTAAAGTAGGTTACACATTAGCTCTCTTGAACTTTCCAACATTTTTTATATGACCATTGCGGCTTAGGATTGTTAAAATCGCAAGTGTTTTTTTTTTTCTTTTTTTTTTAAATATATAATGCAAGTATTTCATCATGAGCATTCTATAAACACATAAAGGCTGACTTTATTTAAGAAAAATAAAACACACATGCACATAATAACTTCACTGAGACTTGAATCATTCACAACTGAAAGGCTTAATTGTATTTATATGTATTCCCACATTGACAGGCTTAACCCCCGGTTGCGAAACCTATTATAACGGTTTATTACCTTCTTTGTAACTTCTTTCTCACAGAAGAGAGGTTGTTAGTCTTTCACTGTTCAATTGTTATTTTCATGGAAAACGCTCGACTGCGATTCAATCCCCGCCTGAAAACCCTTAAAATCAAACGCTTGCCTAGCTACAACCATTGTCAACACTTTTTCCTACTCTGTGTCTTTGGCTAAATCTAAGTACAAATTCCTGAGCCAAATTTCTTTCCTATAACAAGTTATTGTATAGCCGTTCACAAATATAATCAAAATGTACAGAATTACCATCACTGCTGATTATTATGCTATTGTCTCACGGACAATCTTACACTCATTAATCTTTATCATCGAGTATCCTTGAGGCATGGATAAGTTGTGATGCCCTTGTAAAAAAGGATACATTTGCCCCTTAAAACTCTTAAACATTTTTCTATGTAATCAAAGTTAAATTAGATTGTTCAAATTTCGAGTTAATAATTAATTATAAGTCATCGATTGTCAAGGTCAAATTGCCACTCGAGGATAAGGGTTCATGAATGTACGGTAAACTGAGACAACCCTCTGATGGTCGGTAATGGTAGAACGTGGGTAGGATGTAATTATCTTAGAGGGAAGCTAATGATGATTTTTTTTTATATTATAGTAGAAAACTATAATTTTATAGTTAGATGAGAAACAAACCCACGGTATTGTGTTTCAAATATAAACAGTTCTAGAAAAAAAAGAAATTTGATCGGGAAATGTTCGTTATTTTTTTTGCAATTATATAGAATAAGGGGTATTACTAGATGTTGTTGTAGCTAGACAAAGTGCTTGAAGGGAGGCGTAGACGGAAGCTCAGTCGAGCTCCTGTTATGAAAATAATAATCCTCGAATGAACATTCTATTCAATATCCTCACGCAAAATATGCAGAATTGACTACATTACAAATAACAAACGCGTGTACAGGTTTCAACATGATGAATTTAAAAAGACTCTGATCATTCTCAATTTCAAAGTAAAACTCACTGTACATTTATTTTCACAAATGGAAACTGTGAGTATTTTGCCAGTATTGTTTCATTAAAATAAATATTTTTAGCCACGGATTTCTTCTGCTCCGGTTTCTTTTTACTGTGATGCAATTGCATTGCTTGGTTCGTCCATGCATACTTGTAGCTGATATTGATAATCAGGAAAATAGTGTTGATAATTATAGGACTTTAGGGGCACTCTTAACTAAAAGTTACAGAAAAAAATACTTAGCAGAGAATTTGTGAATTTTATCTTCCTTCCACAGTGGGAAAATTTGAGAGAATCAAGGGAAATAGGATACGAATACACAGAACCTTACAGGAAACGCCTTATTGCGTGCTGAATGTGACTAGACAGCCTAATTGCCATTGCTCGGTGGACTAAGGGTATGAGCAAAGAGTTAACACTTTCTCAAAGGATTAAAAGGAAATCTCTGGAAGATTGGACGTCTTAGAAATGCGTAGAACCATAGTTCAACAAACAAAGACACCTTTATAATTGTCTAGAGTTTAGTTTATCTGGGAGGGAGAGAAATATTCCGGTTGACAATTTGCAGCAAATTTGGACAATCATGACTTCTACGTTTACTTGACGTGAGTTTCTAAGCTATTAGTTGTAGGGATAGTAAAAATTCGTGTTTTTCGATAACCTGTGATAAAGCCTTCCTAGTCCACAAGATCGTATTTAATAAGGAGTAACATGACATGAAATTCGCTGAAATATTATATATATATATATATGTATATATATATATATATATATATATATATATATATATATATATATATATAGTCTTGCAACAACTACCCCACAAACAGCAACAAAACAACTATGAATAAACATGGAACTGTATTATGGACACTACTGGTATGTATTTATTAAAATGTATGTATTATTAAGTTGACTTAAGTGTTGGAAAGAGATTAATCGATAGGCGATCAGCGTTAGTAAGACAGAATTTAACAAATAACAGCAAATGTTTTGTTTTGATAGCAGAGTTAGAAAAACAGAAACCGACGTACTAATAGGAAACAAAACTAGATAAAATTAAAAAAAAAATACAACGTAAGGTTGTATTGAAAAGCACTGAATAAAACAGTGGTAACGTTTAAAATACAAAAGTACACTAAAAGCAGAAATGATCGTGAAAGTAAACACTGATCGATTATCGATCCGGAGTGATTTAGCAAAAGAAACATCGCTTTAGTTAATTAATTACCTTTCATCGTAGCACAGAAGAACTAGCACTGATCACACACACATATACTTCAGTCAAATAAGATATATGAATGGACGCTAGTCAGAGTTTAAAGATTACACACAAATAAAATTTTATGTATTGTTAGTAAGCACAATAAAATAATGGCAAATAATAATGTTCAACCATTAAAAAATGTAAACTAATAACAAACTATTCTGAATAATCAGAGTTACATGGATGCTGAGGTGTGATAGCTACTAGGCCATGAAATCAATTATAAAAAATCGCGTTGTCTTTTGTTAGATTCGCGTGTTGTAAATTGGTGTCAAATACAAAAAGATGAACGTTTTATCAACACAGCTACTGATAACGTGGAATTCTTTCTCAATTGAAGCTATGCAAAATAATTTTTGAAGTTTAGATGGACAATACAAAATTCAAAATCTGTTTTAATCGCCCGAATAAATTAAAAATAAATTAACGCACATACAACAGTGCATTTAATATAAAAACGAATATCGACTATGTATAATGAGTGTAGCAAAACCTTTCCTGATATACATTTTAGTTTACATATGAATTTTTCATACGTAAAATAAGAAGGCTCAGATAAAGAATATAAAAATAAGGCGTTAAGCCGATTCAGGTAAGAATTGCTATAACATATGAAAATCTGCTTTGATATCAGTTTAAGCAATTCAAAATTTGCATGTTTAAATAAAGCTCAATATCTTCAGCACTCGATGAGTATATCGCATTTATATTTTATTGGTCAATGGAATAGCTAACCTTTTTATGTATATTTTTTCATTTGAATTTATTTTTCTTGCACGCCTTATAAGGTGGATATTAACCAATAATCAAGGAGAATATATATATATATATATCAGTTTATTTTTTTTACCGTTTTATCTGTTAGTTACACATGTTTCGGTTACGAATCGTAGTAAACGATCTAGTAACTTCACCAGACATTGGAGAAATGGTCATTATTATTGGAAAAGTGATATTTGAAGTAGCACGAAAAAAAAGGGGGAATAAAATTAAAAAAAGAGGGGCAGAGATCGACAACAGATAAATTAAAAGTTTTAATAAACATGAGACGGTTGTACGTGTTGGAATGAGTTTAAGAAATTCAGCTAGAAGCGGACATGAACATATGGAGGGGGAGGGGAAATAGAGAAGAGATAGGTGCAAGGACAGGAGGTTGGAATAATTTCAAATTTAAGTTTAAAGATTTAGTAAACATTAGGACGTGGTAGAGGTTAGAAGGTTTAAGCTGTTGAACCAGACACGGATTGGAATATATGAAAGAAGTAGAGAGAGAGAGAGAAAAAAAGAGAGAAGTAGATAAAGAGAGGGGGCGAGAGAGATAGAGAAGGGGAAAAAGGGAGGAGAAATATAAGGTGGATAGAGTTTTGTCAGCGTACATGATCGAAAGAAATAGAGAGATAAGAATAAATACTGAAGGGTTGGGCGATAGAAGCAGACAATTCAACACGTGGCTCTGGACTATCGCGCTTAGGTGTTGCGTAAATGTCATATGGGTTTTAACAGGTTTATGCAGATTGGAAGGGGGGGCGTTGTTTGTAGTAACTAAGATGCGTCATATGAAAACAGGTTTAGTTACGTCCAACATAAATGCATTTATCTATTTAAATTTATTGTCTGTTAAAGGTCTTTAAGGAATTAAGTAAGTAAATTACATTGAATTAAAGTTGTCAGATATGGATTGAATATATATATATATATATATATATATATATATATATATATATATATATAGTAAGTTATAAAATGTATATGGCGATTAAGCTACACTGAATATTCCGCGTTTCATCCAATCTAGAACTCTTCAGGCTTATGCGCGAATTATGTGGTTGTTTGTCGTTTTTATATGCGCATCTTTTCATATAAAAACGGCAAACAACCACAGAATTCGCGCATTAGCCTGAAGAGTCCTAGAGTGGATAAAACGCGGAATATTCAGTGTAGCTTAATCGCCATATACATTTTATAACTTACTAACTAGCTCTACCTTCGTATTGAGCACTTTTGAATTAAATACTTAAAGTTTACGCATAAATGTATACTTTCGTATATTAATTTTATGTGAGTAAATTAAGTAGTTATATATGTATATATATATATATATATATATATATATATATATATATATATATATATATATATATATATATATATATACGTTTTATTTTTTATTACCGTATCTTTCTGTTAAGTTACATTATTGTTTCAGCTACTTAGCCATTTTTTTGGCCGTCTGTAGCATCCTCAGACTTTTACAGAAATGTTCGCTATTTTGGGATGAGAGAGTGAAAGAGTGAATGAGGTCGGGGGGAGTGAGGAGGGCGGAAGAAATAAAAGAAGGAATCGTGCATCTGCAGGTTATATCTATATGCGGAGGAGTACGCCGGCGCGCCCATGTGCATCTACATCGAACAAAAAAAAAAAAAAACCACTAATAAAAACGAAAACATTATGTACAAAACCCTGGGAATGAGTTTATGCTCATATCTATGTATAACCAGATCTACATCGAACGAAAGTATTGCGCCTATATACCCACAAATGAACTTAGATTTAAATCTATCCAGACGAATATTGCTATACCAATAACTGTCTGTATAACTGGGTGTGTATGTGTGTGTGTGCACGCACGTGTACATCCACGTAGGCGTCCGTATGTACACGGGGTACCGATGTATAAGTGCACGTACCTGTGTATGCGTGTGTGGGTGTAAAAGTATATGTGCCCGCTGCCTGCCGTCCACATAGTGTGTGAAAGCGCGCAGCTGTGTGCATATATGTCGATGTATGTGTTCACGAGTATTGGTATCAGTATGTGCGTATGCGCTTGCATGTATGCGTGGGTTGCATCTATGCCTTAATCAATACGCGCATATGAGCCCGTATAATCGCCTCCTTGGGCGCAGGGGCGTCGATGTAGGTATGCATCTGTATACGAGCGCATCCATGCCAATGCACGGAAATCCAATTTTAGCACCTTAAAGAAAATTTGACGTAAGCGAGAGCAGCGCGGGCGTCTACGCATGCAGGCGCACATGTGTGCATATATTTGCACGCCAGGGCGGGGATATATGTGTTCATGTGGCCGTTTCTTTAAAGTATATATGTGTGTACGTGCGCAAGTGTGTAACCGTGCCCGCGACCGCTATCTAACCCCTTCCAAACAATTAACAACAAGATAAAAACTAAAAATAAATAAACCGAATCATAGCCCCTCCCGCCTCCAAACATAAGCGAACGCCCAACAGGTCAAGACATACTTACCAAGAAATCATCTCACCAAGGAGAAGCATAAACACTTTAACATTAAGACTCGAAGTTTAAAGTAACTCTTCTCCTCCCACCCCCACACACTCCCCTTCCCCTCCATGTATCCCTATGCCCTCAGCTACACCAGAAATAAACTTCCCAGATCCTCCCCCACAAGTTCCTAAAACCACAAAACTAAAACATCATCGACATACCTAGCGCCCACACCTTCCCCCCTTGTTCCCTTCCTCTATTTCTTCCGCCCTCCTCCCACACCCCTTTCCTCATTCACTCTTTCACTCTCTCATCCCAAAATAGCGGACATTTCTGTAAAAGTCTGAGGATGCTACATACGGCCAAAAAAACGGCCAACTAGCTGAAACAATAACAGAAAGATACGGTAATAAAAAAATAAAACGCATATCTGCTCTACAACGGTATTGAGCATTTTCTTCAGTTTTTATTAATTACTATTTCCACAGAAAAAAAATGATATTTATATATATATGTATATATATATATATATATATATATATATATATATATATGCATATATATATATATATATATATATATATATATCTTTAAAGGGAATTAGACCTGGAATCTAAAGAACAGAGTTTTTTTTAATGTATTAGTAAATGTATTAATACCTTTAAAAGGAAACAGTGTCCATTGTACTGTAGATATATAATATGCTCAATATGTATAGGTATTCTAGAGCTATATCAATATAGAGTTAAACGATTCATAATTGTGAATTAAAAATCAGTTTCAATTTGTTTTTGTCCTTATGAAAATTAATTTTAATTCACAATTATCACTCGTTTTACTCAATTTATATATGTATATATATATATATATATATATATATATATAAATAACTACTTCATTTACTCACATAAATTTAATATACAAAAACATAAATTTATGCGTAAACTTCAAGTATTTATTTCGAAAGTGCTCAATACGTAGGTAGAGCTAGTTAGTAGGTTATAAAATATAAAAGCCTGAAGAGTCCTAGAATGAAGGAAACGCGGAATATTCAGTGTAACTTAATCGCCATATATATTTTATAACTTACTAACTATATATATATACTTATGTATATATATATATATATATATATATATATATATATATATATATATATATAATTATTTCCACAACAAGACCAAAGTCGCAACCAACAAGAGCCAGGAATGCCAACAAACCGGCTTTCTTGGCTCTTCTTAGCTGCGACGTTGTGTCTGCTGTGGAAAACATATATTCCCTAACACTTTCTGAATATTATATATGATATATATATATATATATATATATATATATATATATATATATATATATATATATAATGAATAAATGACAAAACTCTATATTAGAAATTTCAAGATATTGACCATCTTACAATGTATTTCTTTATTTCAAAAGAAATAGGACTTATCAATCCACCAAAACGAAATCACGCCATTTTGCAGTAATCCCTTGTGTTAGATTGATATTTGCTATTTCTTCAGATGATTTCAGGCTGAAATAGATTCATTGACTAATATAATAATTAAGTGAATAATTTGTACTACGGAACATACCCTCACGAACTGTAAATGTAAACTGAACTCGAGGAATAAACTGTAAGATGATCAACATCATACAATTTAAAATATAGACTTTTGTAATTTATTCATTATCTACTCTGATATTACATTGGGTATCTTAAATATATACATCTGCGCGTGTGTGTGTGTGTGTGTGTGTGTGTGTGTGTGTGTGTGTGTGTGTGTGTGTGTGTGTGTGCGGTCGTTTAAGAGGAAATTAGAAATTAAAACTTTTAAATATTTTCTAAATTACTGAATAGTGAACAGGAAATACTTGGTCAGGATATACAAATAAATAAATTCCCTTCATTAGATCTATAAAAGAAAACCTATAAAATCCAAACAAAATAGGAATAAAATTTACTATATCTAAAGTAGTGAGAATGAACAACATATAACGAATGACCACATTATTTTCATTCCGAATATGAAAATTCGGTAATATATACATTTGGCCGACGCAAGATAACGATGGCATTAACCAATTCACAAACAACAAACTAGTCTCACACAGATCAGTAAAATATTAGCCTGTAAAACATTGACAATTAGCGAATTAAAATGATGGCCGATGGGAGAGTAATAAAACGAAAATGAATTATTAAGTGAGAGTAAAATAAATATTTGATATGACATAAAACATAAATAATAAATCCGCCTTCTTTCCAGAAGATTTCTATCGGGAATTAATCATAGGCGCCTCTATGAAGGTTACTAATTATAGGTACGATTTCATAGTATTATGAAGCGTAGAGAGCACTCTTTAATTAAATATTCTTACGTATTTGCAAAATACATCAATGTATAATATGTTAATTCTATATCAAGGAAATAGTAATTTAATCGACACAACACACACACATACACACACGCACACATACACACACGCACACATATATAATGCTCCCTATCTTGGGTTGAGCATATTGAGAAACGATATACAACCTCCCATTAACGTATTAAGCGACGCTCAAATCGAGCGAAGGCATTTGGACGATGTCAAAACATCGCTAATTTATTAGCCACACAGCAGCAGCGATATAGCGCAATGGTGAAAAGCATTGACTGCCATTTGGGTGATCGGGTTTCGATCCTGGGCTGATGCAGTTGCCTGTCTAGCCGCACTGATGAGCTGTGAAACAGTGAAACAGTACTGTATGTAGATGACTATAATGCCCCCTATCTTGAGTTGATCATATCTCGAAGTGATATACCAACTGTCATTATGTTCTTTGTGTAAACAATCAATCAAAGTATCGTTAATTTATTACCCATACAGCAGCAACCATATTTGGATGACTATTTTTATATATGTGTATACATATATATGTATATATATATATATATATATATATATATATATATATATAAGCAGATGCATATATATAATACATATGCTAAAAAGTACTATTAACTGAGCATACTATTAATCTCAATATTTTGTTCAGCGCATTAATCACTTAGTTTTTCTATCATGATTACTGAGAAATTTTCAGAATCCTTTTAAATTCTATAAATATCCATATTATGTTATATTTGGGACATATCAAAAGGAAAAGTCGTTTGCTTTAAACATTATGGGTAAATAAATGTGGAATTGTATAAGAATGTAAAATATGAAATAGCTTTTTGAGGTAACAGGGATAATGGAACTCACACACATATACATATATATATATAGTGGGTATCAAATTATTAACGAGATAACATTTTTTTACCAGTTTCAGAAAGTAACCGCTAGTTTCATATCAAAATCTTCAGACACGTTGGCAATGCTGAGCTGCTCGTACTGTGAAATTGTCGTACTTCTCCACGCAATGTAAAGAACTTGCCATCGAACAGGTAGCAAAAGGTAAAACTTCCCTCAAAATATCGAAAATGTTAGGAATAAACCATCAAACTGTGAAGATTTTTGTTAAGGACTCTACAAAGCTACGTAAGAGAGCTGATAAAGGTAAATCTAGAGTTTTTTCACGCCGTTCTCTACTGAAAATAAATCGTGAAGTTTTTAAGAACCCTGGTAAGACAAGGCAGGAAATCTTTAACCAAGCCGCATTGAAGAATGACTCAAAAAGTACTCGATATCGTCTGCTGAAAGAAGTGGCAAATTCTGTTCAGCCTGTGACAAAGCGTCCATTAGAGCAACATTAGATACAAAATCTATGGATGGAAATGGGCAGAGGACAACATGAAAAAGGAGTTTTTTTCACGGATGAAATGCGTGTCACTCTTGATAGCTCAGATGCCTGGAGCAAGGGATGGCCACTAGATGGACGACAGCATCATCAGCGTTTAAGTCGCCAACACGGTGGTGGTTGGAATATGATTTGGTCTAGGATTATCGGAGGTATATTAATTGGCAATGGAAAGACCCAGAAGGCGTAAAAATGACGTCAAATACTTACATAGCTTTTCTGAAGGAGCACTTTGAACCATGGCTGAAGAAGTAAAGGTTGACGTTCAGAAGAACCATTATTTTTATGCAGGATAATGCTTCTTCGCATGCAGCAAACAAAGGCAAAAAGTATTAGCAACAGCTGGTGTTCTCTGGCCTACAGAAGATAGAGTGGTCTGCGAATTCACCAGATTTTAACCCAATTTAGAACATTTGGAGTATCATGAAACGACGCCTCTATGCAAGGGGATGTCAATTTAAGAGCTAAAATGAGTTGTGAGATGCTCTCCAAGAGTCATCGCGAGGAATAACTATTGACAAAATCACAAATTTGACTAATTCTGTAAGCCAACGTCTTTTACAAGTAAGTCATAAAAAGAATCGACTATCCCCTACTAATTATGTCAACGTATAAATTGCTATGTAGTTATTGTGCTCTAAGGATTTGTACTAGTTCATTTAATGTTTGAAAATTATTTCAATAAACAAGTTATGGGTATATTGTGTTTTTTCTTCACCTTGTTAATAACTTGACACACTGAAATCAACAGATATTCCTATCTTCTGCCATAGTTTCGCTAATACTGCTTTAAAGACTTTTATTTACCGACTGGAGTAGCTGAATGGTATTGTAAGCAGTTTCTCAAAGTTTCATGGATTTTTATTTCCCCGTTCCTTAAATATAAAAAAATGTAAACTCGTTAATAATGTGATACGCAGTGTATATATATATATATATATATATATATATATATATATATATATATATATGTGTGTGTGTGTGTGTGTGTGTGTGTGTGTGTGTGTGTGAGTGTGTGTGTGTATAAATATATATACATATAAGTACATATATATATATATGTCTATGTGTGTATATAAAAGTATATACCGTCAAACGGAAGGTAGCATACTGGAGATAGCATCATTAATATATTTAATTTAATTTTATGAACAATAGTCGGTGAAAGTGCACTAGTTCTAGGGCGAACATTGCGCTGCCAAAGAGTCAAAGTTGAAAGAGTTGAGCTGTGTAAACCCTACCAAACGCCTGTGCCAATTTTGGATCTAAACACTTGAAATTTTAGATGTACGTTACCAGGCTATGAGTCAAAGATTATATATATATATATATATATATATATATATATATATATATATATATATATGCACATAAGGTATTAAGTTATGAAAAATGCATAGGGTCCAAGCAAAGCTGGGCTGAACTGCTAGTATATATATATATATATATATATATATATATATATATATATATATATATATATATATATATATATCTGTGTATATATATATATACAATTATATGTGTTTTAGTTATTTTGTGTGTCATGCTTATATCCGATTGAGTGCCCGTCTATTACCATGGACTTCAGTTTCTTGTTCTTGTAATAAATAATTTTACCCATACTGTTTTTTAGTTTCGGTTTCGATTAAAGCGGATGCCACTCAAGTCAATAATTTTGTATAAAGAATTCTTATGATGATTCTTCAGAAGTTTTTATTTCGGTTTCTTATTGTAGCTGAACTCAAGTCGCATACGCACACACACACAAGGAACTCAAGTCACATACGCACACACACACACATACACGCACACACACAGACATATATATATATATATATATATATATATGTACTAGCAAAAGTACCCACCGTTGACTGGGTTCAAAAACAGCCTACAGAAAATGGACTCTGATTCATGAAAGTATGATAGGTTATGAAAAAGAAGGATTGTAAATTTCGGTTGAATTTGGGGCTATCAAAACCAAAGCAAAATATGATGAAAGTAAAAGTAAAATAGATAAACCCCATAATTTATTATACGATACCTGTTCACACTGAAACATTATCACTATATTCTGTGGATCTATATTAAAATACCTTGTTAAACTTTGTGACATATTTGCATTCTATGGAGGTCAGGTGCGAACGAACACCCCATAATTTTATGATACCATATTTCTTCAAACTGAAACATAATTATCAAAGTATACTTAAACAGATAAATATGAAAAGTCCTTATTAATTTTATGGAGGCCAGGCACGAACGCAGACCCCACAATTTTATTATACCATCCCTATTTAAGGTAAACATACTTATCAAAGTATTCTCATGTACATCTATATCAAAAACACTTGTACACATTTTATTTTTTAATTTTTATTTTTTTTATTTCCATACTTTGTGGACCAGGCGCTAACGCAGACCCCACAATTTTAATGAACCACCGTTCTGCCAGATCAAACATACCCATTCCTGTGTATCGGTACATCTTCTATTATTATACGTTATACTTTTTTTTAAATAGTCAACAATATAGAAACCTATTCATGACCAATAAGAAGCCGAGGACAATGAGGAACAACCATGAAAAATGCCAAACAAAAGGAACTCAAACTGGACGGCCGTCGCCTAGGATAAAAAGGGCCCCTCAACCTGTTTACGCACCAGGCAGGAAGAGGAAAGAAGTGGTGTGAACCTTCTTGCCTCGAAAGTTGGTACCCCAATCATCCCAGAGGTCACACAAGGACAGCAACCAGTCCATGATCAAGATGGGCCAAGTGTCCTTCCTCCAGCCCGCTTGACACATCCCAAAAGAAACAGGAGGGGGATTAAAACCCAGCCATGGTCTGTCGAGCAAAAGAAGATTCTTCTGCACTGCTACCACTACTCAAGGTTTGAGAAATGGGGACGCAGCTAAGGAAAGATACTAACCGAGGCTATAAAAACATCAAACCTCCCAGCAGAGAAAAATCACACACCTTTACACAACCTGCGATCCCTCATCTCACAGATGGGAAGGTATATCCCACAAGAGGACGTAGATACCATTAGATGTGAGGCTTTCAAGACTGCAGAAAAAGACTACCAGAAAGTAGAGGATGAGGAAACAAAACTTCGACAGGAGGTGGTATGGGAAAGGGAATAGAGGTGGACACTTATATGGGCAACGGATTATGCTAAACAAAAGCATAAAAGACAAAAACAAAGAACAGCAACCTGGAGGGGAATCTTTTTTCATTTTTATCCTAGAAAAAACAAGCATCCCCCCAGGGAAAATTACATCACAACGATATAACAGCCTGAAATTGTTCACCACAAGAGAACTAGACTACATGTCTTCAAAAATAACAGCCTTTTTGGTGAACAAGATATGTTCCCTGGAAAACCCAATAAAAAATCCCACAATAGACTTATTCCAACAACAACCACCAACTTTACCATCAGAACCAATCCAAATATCCCAGCACATGCCCAGCTCTCCTGGAACTCCTGCACCACTGGAGTCTCTGCATGATATGACACCTGCCTTCACGAACTCTCTGCTGGAAACCCCACACACACCAACACAGGAATCTACATCACCTACCAGGATACCACCACCTGAATCACCGCCACAATCACATAGACACTCAGTACCATCATTTGTACTCCCAGAAGCAGATGATGAACAGTTAGCTTTGGAGGAGGAGCTCAGCAACACAATTGAGGAGGTGAGGTGTATGAGAATGAAGGACAGACAACGTTTGTCCAAGATCCAAGCAGCTGGAAGAGCAAAGACTGTTATAGCCAAAGTTAACATCGCTTTCAAGAGGCTAATTCCAACAACAGTAATGCTCACAGAACTCAACCATATCACATATGCAGCTGGCCTCTATATTGACAGAAAAATTAACCTTCGAACATTCAATCACATTCATCGAATAGGGCCCAGAGTCTCTAGACAAACACCTCACTGGAAGACCAAGCTGCAAAAACAACTGAACCTCTGCAGGAAAGAACTAAGCCAAATAAAACAGTTCCTTGCAAATCCCTCGGTACAGGGTCGACTTAAGACCACCATCAAAAACTCTGTACCAAATACCACCAGGTGAAAATTGAGTGATTACATAATACAGCTAGGGAGTTGGAAGGAAAAATACCAGCACTTTTCCAGAGAATTAAAAACCAGAAGAACAAGATCAACTCCCAGATTCAAAATAGGCAGTTTAAAACAAACCAAAGGACTTTTTACAGGCAGTTGATAAGGGACACCATTACTGTAGATATTCCACCTTCAGAGGAAGCCCTGGAAAACTACTGGAGACCTCTATTTGAAACAGAAGGTAAATATAATCAAGAGGCCTAGTGGATTGAAGATGTTATTAGGCTCAATGAAACCAAGCCTCAGATGCCAGCACCAGTCATAACTCCTGGTATGATAAAAAGAAAACTGGCACAATTATCCAACCACAAAGCACCTGGCATCGACAATGTCCAAAACTTTTGGCTGGAGCAATTGACTGCACTCCACCCCCATTACAGTGATTGATTCAGCAGGATGCTAAGAGATCAAGAAGCAACACCACCCTGACTGACAGAGGGGGACACCAGCCTCATACCCAAGACCAAGTAAAAATCAAAAGGGGAATATTCCAAGGTGATAGCTTATCTCCCTTACTCTTCTGTATGGCAATAGACCCACTAAGCAAGCTCCTGAATAAAAATCCCAGCGCCTACAATTTGAGTCAGGGACGCCATCGAGATCCAAGCAAGAGAGTAAACAATCTACTCTTCATGGATAATCTTAAGTTGCATGATAGCTCTGACACCGATCTGCACCACCTTCTGCAGGTAGTACACACATTCTTCAGTGACATTGGAATGAAGTTTGGCCTGGATAAATGTGCCAAATGTACACTCAGAGCTGGGAAGAAGATCCACACAGAAAATATGCAGCTTAATGAAAACATCGACATCAGGGATCTAGAAGAGCATGAGCCTTACAAGTACCTTGGCATTGAGGAAAATGAGAAAATACAACATGCCAAGATGAGGGAGAAGATTAGTAAAGAATATGTACGCCGGGTGAGGAAAATATGCAAAACCCAGCTCACCAATAAAAATAAAATTACTGCCATAAACCAGCTTGCTATGCCAGTAATAACATACAGCTTTGGTATCATTGACTGACCACAAAAATACATCAACCGGCTAGATGTAAAGACACGGAAGCTACTAACGCTTCATAAAATATAATACATAAATCAGTGTCTACCAAGGCTGTATTTGCCCAGGGGAGAAGGAGGTCTGGGACTCTCAGAGATTAATCATCAACATAGGGCAACTATTGTGAGCACCGGCCAGTATCTGAGAAGCTCTCAGAATGACACCCTCTCAATAGTATATGAACATCAAGAGACAAGAGCCAGCAGAACAACATCAGTAACCCAGCTGGCCAAGCATTTTGGTCAGAGTTGTCTCTCAGATGAGGACGAAACACCAAACAAGTGTGCCACAGAAATAGCAAGAAAGAGCCGGCAGAAATATAACGAGACCTTTCAACAGATGAACCTTAAAGAATGGGAACAACATCAGCGTGAAAAGTATTTTCTGGGGTACTCTCTCAGGAATACATAGATAAAGAAGGTTCTTTGGACTGGCTCAAAAGAGAATCCCTCCACCACGATCAGGAAAGGGTCATAATGGCTGCCCAAGACCAGGGATTGATGACCAATGCATTCAAGAAGATGGCAGGGATCAGTAATGATAATAAATGCAGGTTCTGCCATAAATAATTGGAAAGTATTGGTCATCTGATATCAAGTTGCAAAGTTCTTCTAGGGGACGGCTACAATACAGCGAGACATGATGGAGTATGAAAGTACCTCCACTGGACCATCTGTAAAAAATTAAACATCCAGTGTAGCAGCAAGTCCTGGGAACATCAACCTGAAAGAACAGTTGGAAATGACTTATATACCATACATTACGACTATGTAATCCCTACAGCAACCGACTTGAAAATGCTGCTGTGAAACTTGACATAGTTATATGGAATAAGTCAGAGAGATTTGCAACCTTGATTGAAGTGAGCGTTCCTAATGATGGCGGTCTTAACAGAGCTGAAAGAGAGAAACGGACCAAATACCAAGGTATCATGTATGATATGAAAAGAAACTGGAACCTAAAGGGTATATCGATCATACCAGTTATCATAGGTGCCACAAGACTTATGAAGAAGAACCTGAAGTCCTACCTAAATAATATTCCTGGTGAACCAAGTGCAAAAGAGATTCAGACAATTGCACTTAAGGGAGCAGCGAGGATACTAAAAAGGGCTCTCGGTTGGTTTCAATAAAAAAGCGGGGCAATGTTAGCAGCTGGTTTGGCTGTCCCATACCCAGCATTACAATCTTCAAGGGAAGAAAAAAAAAAACAAACACACACAGAGACATTCCGCTTTATATATATATATATATATATATATATATATATATATATATATATATATATATATATTCCAAACAACGTCGCATCCTACAAGAGTGATGACAGCAAACAAACGCGAAGTCCAAGGCCCGGATTTCGCCCTAATTTCGGCTCATTAGTTAGAAATATCCGGACCCGGTTAGAAAGTAGGGATTCTTGCATGCGAGGCAAGCACTCTCTCAACTGACTAAACGCCCGGCACACTCTATTAACTCACACAGATCAAGCAAACCGCGCAGAAATCCGACTGGTTAATGAACCTACTTCGTCTCGACGCGGCCATCCAACCAGCTAAGCCGGGCGTCCCTGCAAACTTAGATAAATACTTGTGCTGTTTAAATATGGTATTACATAATATGAAAGCGTCCCATTTTATGCTGAACATTTACAGAATTCGATTATCAATATATTGTATATGAATGAGTCCCCTTTGGAATTTCCACAGGTCCCGACATTATATATGTATATAATTATAAGAATCAAATGGCCTTGTGACAGGTGTTGTAACCCAACATCCGGTTTACGACTTCCTGTTACGCATGCGTGCATAAAAATTATCAACGCGACAATAAAACGTATTATTTTAATGCGTACGTTTTCAGCGTCGCAATTGGTTTTCTTTTGTGTTTAAATTATCCAAATAAACAATTGCTAAAACTTTCTGCATTTTTTTACATTGTCTATTTCCGTATTACGTTTAAGTTATTTTAAATCGATTTTTTTATAAATAAATATATTTTAACCCGTTGACAACCATAAGAGCATTTTTCAACGACGAGTTAACCACCGCCTATATTTTTATTCTCCATTTTTTAATACAGCTTTCTTAAAAGAAACAATCATACATTTTATTATACACTACCAAAGGAAATAAATAACCCCGAAAATATGTTTTTATTTGCGTTACAAATAAATAATAAACGCGACAATAAAACGTATTGTTTTACTGTGTACGTTTTCAGTGTCCCTGTTGGGTTTTTTTCGCGTTAAAATAAAAAATGTATATCACCAAGTATTATGGCATCTGTTCAGTGCACATTTACCTATAAGTATAGCAAACCACTTCTAATTCAATGGATATAAGTTTTTTTTATTTTTCAAAATTAAAAAATTATAAACACAAACAACTCATAGGAATATATTTATATTTTTTTTTTCATTTTAATATACTTCTATAGAAATGTTTCTGCTATGTCACAAAAATATTTTCTGTACGTCACAAGTAGCACGCTCATACATTAATTCCATAGCTAATATAACATACTGACTCAACGGTAGTGTTGTATATATATATATATATATATATATATATATATATACAAACACACACGCACGCATATATATATATATACATATATATATATATATAATCTATTTGTAGTCATCGGCATACAGTCCTGTTTCGTTGTATCACAACTCATCAGTGCCGCTAGACTAGCATCTATCCCAAGCCGAGGATCGAACCTAGAACCGTCGTGATTACAGTCGGCAGTTCTACCCCTTGACCACGTGCCCGCAACTAATCTGTCCGAATGTTTATTAAAATAAACATCCTCCCGCCACTTGTAAAGTGCTCAAACGCTTGTTTGTAATAGACCCGTCTGTCATCAATTGAATTGAATTGATCTTGTCTTGGGGAGACTCCATGTTTTGACAAGCTTCTGGGCTTGACCGTTACTCCTGGATCACGTACATCAAATCTGTTGACAAAGTAGCTGGAAAAATGGGGATATCCAGTAAATATCTAACTGCTGTTGTTTTCTTTATCTATATAAAAGCCAAGTACGTCCAAGGACGGAGTACTTTTGCCAGGTTAGGGAAGGAACTGCTAAAAGCAGCTTAACATGCCTTTAAAAAGTTAAAAGTATACGTCGTAGCATACCGGGAAATGTCCTGATGTCATCCGTGAATTCTCTTATATGCACGTTTATGTGACGTTTAGAGCCTGTGTCTGTATTATCGCTATTTCTATGGCAAATGGTAGTCTGAGCTCCAATCGCTATTCGCTATCACCAAAATGTCAAAAAAACCCTTCGTCTACCTGAAACCACTGTTAGTAGCCCTACCCACTCGTTCTAGGTGCTCCCCCCCAAAAAAAAACGTAGATTCGATGAACAAAGCTTCTTTCTTAGAACTGGGCCCCTGTTTGAATGTTCTTCTGCTGACTACAATTTGGTAGGCATCGTGTTCTTGAGGAATCGTTTAATTTACCAAATATCAGCTACCAACGATTACTACGATGTTATCTCATTGACAATTTTACACTCAATAACGCTTATCCTTTAATTGCCCCGGACCATTGATATGGTGAAACCTATGTAAAAAGAAAATCTATACTCTTATAAATTCGTTAATACTCATATTAAAAATCCTCTTTTCTCTTTATTTTAAAAGAAAATACATTATGGGTTGTGGAGTAGTATTCACTAGCAAAAGATCTAGCTAGTTTGCATATTCTTTTAAAAATTCATTTTAATTAGTTGTTTTTTTTTCGGTTTTCTAATGGGATGATCATCTTTAGTTTTCTAGTCCGTGTAATTATGTTCATGCAGATGTTCTACATGATTTATACTTGCTATACTTTTTTCATAAAAAGTTTACAGTAAACATAAAATTGTGTCCATGTATATTTATGTATATGCATATATTTTTGTTTAATCAATAAAAGTGAATGTGTCTGTCTGTGTACATTTCGTCACAGTAAATTTTAAGGGGTCATAATAGGGTCAAAGTGAAAAAAATTAACCGCTTTTTTATGCTCAACATACACATCCAAACACCCGGACAATCCCTGGCTAAAATGCTAGTATATCTATAAAAGTGAGCGTGTCTGTGTGTGTACATTTCCCTACGCACATACTCTGTCAATTTTAAGTCTACAGACTCGAAATTTGAAATACATGGTACTGGGATTTGGGAAAATCTTTGCAATCCGTTTTCAGCCAGAAATCTTGCTGTTAAGGGTTCAAAGTTCAATTTGACCTTTGAGAACTCTAGCAAACTCTTCCGAAAATGTTGGGTCTAAACATTTGAAATTTAAGATATAGGTTTCTTGAACAAGGATCTAACTTAATAACTTGATTTAAGCCAAGATCTATTATCGTTAAGGGGGTCATAATAGGGGTCAAAGTTTAAAAAATTGACCTTTTTTTTTTTAAACATACATCTCCAAATAGCCGGGAAACGCCGGCCTGAAATGCTAGTATATATATATATATATATATATATATATATATATATATATATATATATATATATATATATATAACAAAGGAGTCAACACTCATCAAGGCCCCGAGGCCATTCCAGGCTAAGGGTTAATGCGTGTACAGTATTCACTGGGATAAAATCGAAGTAGTAGTTAGTAGTGGAAATTTGGTAAATTGGATTACTTAATGGGGCGGTTAGTCAAGAACTTGGTTACGTTGGAAATGAAGACGACCGAATTGTAGTCAGTTGGAAAGCAGGCAAACGGAGAAGATGGCTTGCAGTTCTAAGAAAAAAAACTTTGTTCATCTAATTTACGGTTAGATTTAGGCAAAGATAAAGAGTATGGGAAATTATTGATAGAGGTGTAAAAAAGACGAGTATTTTCCATGAAAGTCATAACATGTTAGGGAGGATTCATGTTTAGACACGCTTCTGGGCTTGACATTTACTACTGATCTTAATGGAAGACATACATTAAATCTCTTGACAAGGTCGATGCGAAGATGGCGTGGTACTTCTAACGTTCCTATATGTGTCTCACTGCTTATGCAATATTCTACCTATATAAAACCAGGTACGCACATTGACGGAGTACCGTTGCCACATTTGGGTAGGAGCTGCTAAAAACAGCTTATCCTGCCTTGCCAGAGTTCAAAATAGACTTTGTCGCCTCGGGGTGGATGTTGTTTTTTCTTCTCTGCAACCTCTTTCCCACAGAAGAGACGTTGCGAACCCGTCTGGGCTTTGGATAAATTCGAATCGGTATCCGGAAAAAATATTGGACCATGCTATCAGTAATATATATATATATATATATATATATATATATATATATATATATATATATATAAAGAGAGAGAGAGAGAGAGATAGAGAGAGAGAGAAATAAAAAGGAACAAACTGTATTATGTGTTCATCAACGTTTAGTCTTTATTTCGAAAGGAAGTCTCGAAATTAGGACGAAACGTTGATGAAGACATAATACGGTGTATTCCTTTTTAGTTGTCTATTTTGTCGGAATACTATTTCCATTATTTTCATCATATATATATATATATATATATATATATATGTGTGTGTGTGTGTGTGTGTGTGTGTGTATGTGTGTCTGTTATTGGGTGTGTGCGAATGTTTATGTGCGTTATTTTGGGTTTGTCTGTGTCAAAAACAACGGGCAAAATGTTTCTTGTGTGCTGAAGAATTTATGTTGAAGTTATAGTTATAATAATAATAACCTGTTAAATCTCGTTATCATTATTCTTTGTTTAATCTCATTCTTATTTTTTTCTCATAAACATAACATACACATATGTAACAATAATGTGTGGCACTCGTCTGCTTTCAATAAAATCCCCCAATTATATTCCTTTCATTCTCATATTTTCTCTGTTTCACTTGTCAATTCTCTTTTCGCGAATGTGGTAAATTTGTAACAATAGTTATATTGCACTAATAATAACCTCGACTCATTTGTTCCATATTAAACCACCAACTTTACGTGAAGGTGAGGCTTGTAAGTACTTACCTACTTGATCATTTATTAATACCAGGAACCTGAACATAGATGGACGCCGTCAAGGCTGTTTTGCCCGAGTGTTAAAGTTATTCTGAGCGTTTGAAATAATTCTATACAAATATATTTATACTTACGTATATATGTGAAATCTTACATTTTAGATCTATAATACAATAGAAAAACGGGAGCATGAAAAGTAACATGGTAAAGCTTAAACATGGAAAAGTAAAGGACTAGTTGTTAAAACTGGAAAAGAAAAAGAAAATACATTTTAATAAAAAGTATAATAAATGTATAAATTAAAATATTGCAGCAGTAAAAATTGAGTATATGATGTTATAAATAGAATTAAAAAAAAATTAATGCTGCAATATTTTAAGTTATAAATTTATTATAGTTTTTAATAGAGTATCTTTTATTTTTATTTTCCAGTTTTTACAACTAGTCCTTTACGTTGCCATGTTTTAGCTTTACCATATCACTTTTTATGCTTGCATTTTTCTGTTGTAATCAATGATGTTTTCAGGTATTCAGTAAATTTACTTGTTCTTCGCTTAATTTCATTCTTATTTTTATTTTGCCCTCGTAAACATAACATACACATATGTAACAACAATGTGCGGTACTCGTCTGCTTACAATAAAATCCACCCAATTATCTCCCTTTCATTTTCACATTCTCTCTGTTTCATTTATTTCTTCTCTTTTCGCGAGTGATGTGAATTGGTAGCAAGAGTGGTCGCTGAAACGACGTGGAAACTATGGAAACCAGTCATGAAAAAACGTTAGTCACGTTAATACGCGTTTTTACAATTTTGAATACCAGTAAATATATCATAACTTTTGTTTTACGGAACGAAATTTTAATCCTTGCTTCACAATATGGCTGAGAAAGTGATTATAATGTTTATAAACATAAAGCTGACAGGATAACTTAAATTTATTACGAACTTTATCATAATTTAAATTGCTTGTATCTCTTTTACACTTTGTTCGCCGGGTATTTTTGCAACGTATTTTTTAAATCCATTTCTACAGTCAAGTTGCCCCTAAAGTTACGGGAATGAGAGAGACTATAATGTCTAGTTTTTATTCATGTCATAGAAAAGACATTGATATATTGTTTATGTGTCCCTCTCAACTTGAACGTATGAGACCATCAGAAATGTGACAGAAAGACAAAAATATATTTTCAATTATGTCGGTGACGTATGGACGGACGTATATCCACTTATTAGTATAATGTAACGGATATTGAATTAGATGTAATATTTCAAAGTCAACATTCATCGCGAAACGTGCTATTTACAGAATAATGCAAGGGAGACCAATGAAAACGCTATTCCAACCTTAAGCAACGGATACCAATCAAAACCTTATTTCAAAGTGAAGAAAAGAAGACTCACAAAAACGCTATTTTGAAGTTAAAATTCAGATACATGCGAACATTTTCAACGGTGACAAACGAAAGGTTAACTTTAAGTAGTCGGAGATCCATAAAAACGTGATTTAAATGCTAAGCGACGCACATGCACGAAAATGTTATTTCAAACTTAAGCAAGAAATACATACGGCAATGCAACTGTTACATAGGTGAGACCTACGGTCATAAGCATCGGAGATCAATTACTATTTTATGTTCAAAATTATCAGGTACAGATTGACTTACTATTCGATACTATTAGATATGCGCGTTCTGAGATCACAATATTAAGTTGAGCTTTTCGAGACGGACGGGCGCGAAGCTTGCGATTGAAATTCATGAAATCATCTAAAATTGCGTACTTGAAGAAAGAAAAGAAAAAATAAATGGATGACTTTAATGGGGTTTTAAAACGTAAGTTTAGATAGATGAGTGGACGAGGAAGAGAACCGGCTTCAAATATGTCAACGACAAATTATGACCAATTTTGCAATCACAATATATTTTTCCGATTCGTTTTTGATTCGCGCCATAACGTAATTTAAGCCAGCAAAAATGTAACGTATTTTCTCTTCCGTGCCGGTTTTTAAAATGTGTTGAACCAAGTGTAAAAAATTCGTTCAATTCATTGGAAATGCATCTATCAAAAGTACATGTGTTTAACGGCGCAACCGATCAATCCCCTCTCCACACACACACACACACACACACAAACACACCCACACACAAACACACACACAAACACACACACAAACACACACACACATACACACACACACACACGCATAGATGTATGTAACTTGAAGAGGAGAAGAGTTACAGATAAAAATACTCGTCAATTAGATTCTGCTTCACTTTTTATCTCTCTCTTACGTATATATATATATATATATATATATGTATATATATATATAATGTGTCTGTCTTTATATATATATGTACATATATATATATATATATATATATATATATATAGTAACATGATACATATATATATGTGTGTGTGTGTGTGTGTGTGTGTGTGCCCTGGAAGTATATCCGATGGTGAGGCCCTAGCTTGCGGGTTTTGTGTAGTGTGGAGCCATCCTTTAATTGCCATTACTCTCAGGTCCACTCTAACTCGGAATGGTAGGTTAACTATAGGTCAAATAGAAAATGAATTGAAAAAAAAGTATATATCCTATTAAAAAGTTTTTCCTCAAAACAACTGGATTCGGCATTAAATAATCTGAAAAGTGTTGATATTATATTACAATATGATTATTTGATATCATGATATATATTTACTTATCGAATAATTTGGATAGCATATAAAACTACGTACTTATAAAACTAAGTTGTTTGACCTGACATATTAGTATTGCACAGAAAAAAGAAGTCATCTTCGTAGACGTTAGTGTCTCCAATTATGCTGGGTTAAATAAAGTTGAGAGGGACACATAAACGATATATCAAGGTCTTTTCTACGACATGAATAAAAACTAGGCATTAAAGTCTCTCTCATTCCAGTAATTTTAGGAGCAACTTGATTGTAGAAATGGATTTAAAAAATACGTTGCAAATATACCCGTCGAACAAAGTGCAAAAGAGATACAATCAAATGCACTTTAGAACGGTAAGTATGTAAACATTATCTCCATCTTGAAAGTTATGAGATAGTGGGTGATTGTTTTGCATCCTGGAAGATGTCCCATAACGTATATCATAAAATTACTCTCTAACTATATAGACATAACATGACCTTTTTAATACCATATTTACTTTATGAGTTAAACTACATACTATAAGATTCTTTAATTATTTAATTGATTAAAATTTTAATAAACACACATTTTTTCTCTTTCCATCCATTATTGTTGATTAGAGTTATAAGTTACTATTTCTGTCTTTCAAGCAGATTATATACTATTTTACACACCGTAAACACGTATGTATATTAGATAGTAAAATAATAGGCAACTTCACTTCTATAAGTTAAACATTTTAGAAAGAATTACATTTTTGTTTTTACTTAAACAAAAAAAAACATATTGTTGCATTCTCGGAGTTATATAACTGTGTCTATGTATGTATTGTCTCTATAAGATATACGTTTTTCTGTAATTAATGCACGTGTATAGTTTAGTAGTTAGAATCACAAGGGCAGTTGCGTTTCTTTGTATATGAGGTGGGTCTACCTGTCTATCTGTTACGTGTACATTTTATAGTTTTTTTTTATGTGTATATGGGTGTTTTACATATTCACGACAAAAACATAAGAATAATAAACGGACAGTCTTTAACAATGACAAATAACACCTTTGCCTGCTTGACACTTGATAAGTCACATACCTTACTCACTGTGTCCACATTCTCTGACAACAGGCATCTGAAATGAAGGCATCTTCTTCCGAATGGAGCACGCAAAACGCCGAGTTACCATTACCAGATCGTTATTTCAAAATGCTCCACGTATCGGAGTTCGTAGATCTATAGTTACTCCTTTATATTTTCCCTAGTTGATCCGTAGATCATTCCATCAAAATATAAAGACAGCTCCTATCCGCTAACTAATCCAGTAGCTTGCTGACTACACAGCTCGTCTTTTCAACTTTCTGTTACAGAGGAACTACTAATTCTGATTTATCCTGGCTTACGTGTGTCTTATGTCAGACAGAGAGGACAATCTTGTTTTTCACGAAAGTCACATCGTTGTTTACTAAACAAAATTCCAAATTAGCTTTGTTTATGTTTTTCCTTTAGTAAAAAGCAATTTTCCTGGGCCAAAATTCCACAGTTAAATATTTAACATAAATATATTACGTAACATTCTTTTCTTTCAAACGTTTTTCTGACTTAATCCAAATCATTTAACAATTAATCATAATATATTGTAGGGAAAACTGTAGTAATCTGTTGTAGTTAGACGAGTTTTTTTATTAATTCTTTTATATGAAAGATTGTAGGGAGCAGAAAATAGCATCAAATACTAAGTTTGGAAGCGTTTTTTGAACTGGATCGAGGTAGGATAGGAAACTCCGAGAAGCTTCTCGCCATATTTGACCACAATCTTATCTTTTAGGACAATTTACGATCGTACAGCCGATTTATTCGTGGATGAGATTACTTCCGGAACAGTAGAACTGGTTAAAGGTCCGTCCTCGAAATTTTCTAAGCATTACTCTTCTTGGAGACGAACCCCATTCATATCAAATAGGGTCTAGTGAACATTAAAGCACTGGTGGTGAAAATTTGTAAGCTTTGGGTTAGACCTTTTGCCCCATTGCACCACATCTTCGAGGTCGGTGTAGGTAGGCTCAAAGAAACATTAGTCGTTTTTGGCTTTCATGTGTAGTCATTGATAGTAATGTTGTCTGCATATATTTGATTCAATGAACTAATAATCTGATTTGGGAGGGCATTGATGAATATAAAAAAGTGCGTTGGACCGATGAGAAAACAGTTGTAACTTTGGGCTTCGGATTTCTGCCTACCGACGAGTACTTATAAGTTATTTATTATAGTAGACACATTTTTTTTTACATAGAACGTAAAGGCAATTTAGATTTAAATATTCGGAAACTATCCAAGACTGCCATCGAGTATCGATACATTGATCTATGGAGGGAGATAGACAGAACTGAAAAGAAAACAAAATTCCGGGCATGTATGAAAAAAAAGGTCTAAAAACTTGCAACTTATCAACCATCATCGTTTTATTTTACTATCTGTGTTAAGTTATAAGCAAGTAGGAAATCATGATACAATTTACTTTAATCATTTTTGTTTGAGATGACTAACTATTCAACATTGGGAACATTAAAATCTTTACAAATGTGAACGCTGATTGAGAGATGGAGACAATGTATGATCAATTTACTTAGTTATACTTGCAAAGATATCTCCTGATTCATTGTACAGACTATATGGGTAAATATACATGCTGTGTTTAGAATAAATTCTACTCTAAAGCACACGTGCAGGTTGTTTCTGGTCACCTATGGAGATGATGATACAACCTATTTTAATTGTAGGTACATATTTCATATCATATCATTTATATATATATATATATATATATATATATATATATATATATATATATATATATATATATATGAGGGTCAGTTTTGGATGGTAAGTTAGAATATCCTTCGAGGGAAAAATCGGCTAAAAAACAGCTGAGCAAATGCCAGTTTTATACAGTAAGAGTCGGTTAAATTTTGTCTTCATTAATTGGATTTCAATCTTTAAAATGTTGCATCGTATACACTTGATTAGAGGAAAGGAGATCTTTTTAGAAGAATCCTGCATGTGAACTTGGGGTTCTATGTGTTTTTGTTTTGTTTTTTGTTATTATTTTTCTACTTAGATTGAGGAGTTTTTGTACGCGGTCAGTCGAGTTGTTTAGAATTGAACTACTGTCGATTGTGATGTGGCAGTCATTGCATCGATGCGGTCTACAGGACCGACAAGGGGGCAAGTTTGCGATTTACAAGTGTCTTTAGTATTAAATAGACTTCTATTTATAAATCTGAAAAAAAAATAAGTAAAAAAATAAATATATTGTTAAACATAAAAAGAAAAAGCAAATGACGAAAACGATTAGAAAAATCAAGCCTTAACGTAAATTAAAGCCTTAACGTAAACTACTTTTCGGGAAAAAGTGATTTTGCAGCTGTTCATTGACATTTAAGCAAAGTTAAGTTCATTGATTATACATAAAAAATAATACTGCATGTATTAAAATTAAAACTTATTTTTTTTACAAACGCAATGTATTTGTGCACACCGGACAATATTATTAGTATGAAAAATTAGAAATAGAATTATGTATTATAGAAGAATATATATCATGCAGTATATATATATATATATATATATATATATATATATATATATATATAATTTTGTTCTAATTCATTAAAAATATCTAGTCATAAAAACTAAATTTGAATATGGCTCCTTTACCTCTTCGCTAAGACCATTGAGTAATACATGTTCTCCAAAAGTCAAAGTTATTTAATGCCGTATGATTTCATGTTTTTTTTTCTTTCTTCATTGAAACCTTAAAAATACGGACAAACCCACGGAGACAGACGTGGATTTGATCAATGTATTCATTTGTGAGTCATGATTTTCCGTTTTTCACAGCGTCTTGCACTTACTAATTACATTGAAGAATGTGGCTCATTTCGAAATATAGAGACAATAACTTTAAAACATCTGGAATATTATATAAATCGAAAATAATAAATTCCTAACAAGTAAAGTCGTTGCCAAAACTAGAAATCGAAAAAAGAGTTTTGATGTTTTACCAAATCAGAAAAGCATTACAGTTTTTGGGTGACGTCATTAATTTGTGATTGCCACCATGTATCACAACTATAATTCAAACATAAGCGATAATAAAAATATTGATATACATAGGTAAATATCACTAGCGTTAGAAATGAATATAAGAGTCCAGAACCATTTATATTGATTTTACCATATGATTGTATTAAAATTCAATATATATGTGAACTTTGGTTCATAAGACCAATAGTTCTAGTTATAAATAAATTATAAATATAAAGACATTTACCATTTCATGTTAAAAACGATAATTCTGTTTCGTAATAGACTTAATTGGTTTATTACAGACTACAAAAGTATAACATACATTTTCACGTAGTCTTTTGTCTTATTTATTAAAAGGCTCACCGGCGCATTTGGCATAATGGTTAGATCATCTGCTGATGGGAAATAGAACCAGTGTTTAATACAGTCATACAACAAATGAAAAAAAAATGGAAGTTTATGATCCCTAACTGTTAAATACTATAAGTTGATATGGTACAATGGTACCTGTATTCATGTTGGAAAAATTCTGGCGTCGTTCCGTATATTTCAGTATAGTAGGTCATGAAAAAGTAGCTTTCGCTTCGCTCTCGATTCGTCAATCAATTTATTTTACTTACTAAATGTGTATATATGTATATATATATATATATATATATATATATATATATATAATATGCAGTAGAACCTCAGGATACAGTTGCCCTAAGAAACGGTTTTCTCATGTGACGAGGTAGAATGCGATGTATTCCGGACCCTGCGTACGGTATTTGCCACGCCTTCAGATGTCATTTATAATGTTATTTGATAATATGCATCTGTATTATATACAGCACTGTATTTTGTGACGAATTTTTAGTGCCATATCCCGGGGTTCTGCTGTATTTATATATATATATATATATATATATATATATATATATATATATATATATATATATATATATATATGAAAATCGGAAATTATATATATGCATACATATGAAAATTGGAAATTATATATATATATGAATATAAACGTAAATCTGAAATTATACATATATATATATACATATATATATATATATATATATATATATATATATATAAATATATATATGAAAATCTAAAATATGATGAATTAAGTTATATTCCAGAACCAAATGGGGAATTGTAATGTTCAAATATAAGTTTATGAAACCCTCCATAAAATCGCTTTTGCATTGCAGATTTTAATATTTCTACAAGCGTACTGTACGAAAGAGTTTTCTGAATAGTTTGTTTTATGTTTAATGATATATAGCTTATAAAATTATTATATTCTGAATAAATATATTTTAAAAATGCATTAAAATATAAACATTATAATATAATACAGCCCATTATATATATATATATATATATGTATATGACAAAGTTGATTCATAGTTTTCAAGCAAAAAAGCAATGAAATAAACAAATATTCCATAAATTACTGATCTCAAATGTAAGAGAAGTTTTTTTTTCTTTATGCAACTGCATATTTTTAAAGGTATTTGAAAACGGTTTTCTTTTCCTATAATATTTCGTTCAATTCTTTTTCATTAAACTCACTAAGCAAAATAGCAAAAGGGACATAATCGGAGTTTCATTATTTTTTTTTTTTTGTTATTTGTCTGGGAAGACAAATATACAACTCTACCGGACGTAATTATAAGGTGACCGTTACACGTTGGCCGTGTCGTTACGTTTCCGCCATACGGACCTGCACATTGTCTGGTACCGTTGCAGAAACAAACAAAGCAGCGCCTAGCATTCCCAAATGGTCACCCATATAGTATTGACCAGCTCATTATTGCCTTACTTCGGTGACTTTGCGCGAACCGGTGTGTTAAGATATGTGCGCCTAGTAAGTCATTTAAGCTTTAAGTGACACTACATTTTATAAGGCAACCTGATGAAAAAAAATGAGAATTCTATATTTGGACATAACTACCTCGATGCAAATTAATAATAATAGTCAGAGGGTTGACAGGACAAGCAGGAAGGTCGAGCCCCCTCTTGCTGCAAAGGTCTAAAAATGACGCTGCAGTAATTAGCAGTTTTGCCTTGACCGCCCATTGACCCACTGTGAGCTTTCCTATAAATAAAGATGATTTCACACTTTGAAATTCGTCTCCATGCGTTCAACGTACGGTTCGATAGGAGAAACCGCCTACATTCAAGCGTGCCCAATTAGATTACGCATCCAAAAACTAGAATAAACTGTGAAATAAAAAAGAAATCAATATTTTTAACAAGGTGCAGTATAAATAAATACTCTTTTGTAAATTATATCGTTGGAAAATAGATGACACGTATTAAAGTAAATAAAATACCGCAATGCTCGAGAGTGTGGTGCATCAATCCTATATTTATGCAATATTGATACCGCGTTTAGAGTGTTTGGGACCCAAAAAAGAAATGAACTATTTTCGAATTTCAGCGCGTGAGCCACAAGAAAACCCAGAGGAATGGCGAAATTATCTCCTCTCTCTTTCTCTCCTTCTCCTTCTCTCTCACTCTCTCTCTCTCTCTCTCTCTCTCTCTCTATATATATATATATATATATATATATATATATATATATATATATGCGTAGTTCGTCATATAAAAATAAGATCACTCTGACTAAGGCTAAAGGCATTTAATAAGAATGAATGTTTAATTTCAACTTATATAGCTCGTAATTTGCGGTAGCGTAGTGGTTCGAGTCCTTGGTAATGAAGCCAGAAATTACTTCTTTTGCCGGGGTTCGTGTCTCTCGACTGGCGTCAATAATGACAGCCTGCACTGATGATTACCGAAAGGATGAAACACTTACGTATGTAGGCATTTTATAATTTTTATAGTAAATAAAAATGCTAATATATATATATATATATATATATATATATATATATACACACACACATATATATATATATATATATATATATATATATATATATATATATACATCATTATTTCCACGGTCAACCAACGTCACAACTCACGCGAGCCAAATGAGAGTGAAACTCGAGTCTTGGACTCACAATTTGTTTGAATTCATGGGTCGTGTGAGCTGGGATGTATAGGGTGGCCGAAAAGTCCCAGGACACTCTATTTTTAATATTTTAATGCTGTTAAATATGATTGATTTTAATATTCTAATGTTGTTAAAACAAGTGCTTTCACAGAAAGATTTGGAAAGCCCGCGCCATCAAGAAGTAATCTGTATCTGTGGGAGAAGAAAGTTTTTGAAACCTCTTTTACAATACTGTGTTTTATTAAAAATACATGTATAGTGTCCTGGGACTTTTCGGCCACCCTGTAGTATAACTGTGGAAATAATATATCATCTCTCAAATTCTGATAAATTTACTGCACACACACACATATATATATATATGTGTGTGTATGTATATACGTTGGAGAATGAACATTTACAATTTTATTAGAGAACGGACGAATAGTGTATGACCAATAAGTTTATTGATTGCTATAGGATTTTATATGCCAACCTTAGAATAGTCTTTTTTTCCTTTTCAGATTACGATGTGGAATATATTTTTTCTGGTGACTGGTCGTGAAATTTGCCCCACCTGGTGGTGTTGTATATAATGTTAGGATTAAGTCGCAAAAAAACCCCAAGAAACATTTAAAAAACACAAAAGATATTGAGGATAATGTCGTTCATCAAATTCTTTCTGTGTTTGTTTGCAATATCACGTCAGCTTATATTTGGGCTTAACGATGCATGCCTTTGATATGCCACGTCTGAGTTTAAAAAATATTAAAACGAAAAAATTGTTTGAAGCGATACTAATTTTCTATGATCTTCTTTTATCGTAAATTTAACTCATAATAAGAAAAAAAAACAAATAAAATGGTGAGGTACACCCGGGCTTGTATGGGGTGGTAATTCGATGTATAGTCTTAAGCTATATATCCAGATTAAAATATACCTATTTTTAAGAACAAATACTTGCCTTAAAATTATCATCTCCTTTTGACGGTGTGACGGAAAAATCTCCAGTATTTGTTTTTTAATCTCTGAGAGAGATAATCTATTTTTAAGATAAGATTTTTTTTTCAATTCTTGATAGTTATCGGAAGAATTTCTGACTGTCATATAAATCAAGTTTGTGTAAAATTTTAAACGATAGAATCAGCGATTTTGGTACCTTTCAGTGGAAACTCACCCACAAAGACACAAAGTGACATAAATTCCCGGTAAACAAAAACAAAAAAAAAATTAAAAATCAAATTTAACCTATCGCAGACTTAGCACCTACCGCCTTCAAAAATGTGTATAATCACAAAAGAGAATTCAACTATTAAAGAAGAAAAAAACTTAACTAAAATGGTGGAATAGAAATAGACTTAACACTGACATAAGCCGATTTCTCCAAACACTTGAATTATAAAATAAGCTTTAAACTATATAAGTTTTAAAAAAAAGAAAAGCTTAACTACAATAGGAAACGGGGATGCTATGCTGCCTACCATTTTGCTGTTTCGCAGATTTAAAAACACTATATATATATATATATATATATATATATATATATATATATATATATATATATATATATATTACATAAAGTTTCACATTTCATCAAATAATATCGTATGATATACGATATGACCGGTAATTTTACAATTAAGTTCCGAATCACTATATTTTTATGTGCTTTTATCTATATAAATGTATTTGTGGTTATCTTCATTAATTGATTAGTAGTTTGTCAATATGTGTTTTTAATAAAATAATAACGAAATGATCCGGCATTGAATTTGATAGAAAAAACATACACTATATCATTGTACAATATATAAATTTATGGCCCCAAAATAACGATATATTTTTACTTCTTGGAAATCGGATTAACGTATTTAATGTGTCTGTCGAGATGTGTTCCCATGAATCTGTTGATATAGTGATACCCATGCCGTGCGGAATAGTTATATTTTCTTTCACTAGATAAAATTATTTCTTTGATTTAATTCTATAAAAGTTATGTATATATATATATATATATATATATATATATATATATATATATATCAATATATATATCAATATAAAGGAAATTATGTTCTGATATATTCATTTAGTGGACACTGCGCGTTTAAATGCAACGTCTGTTGCAGTTGCCTTTTTGGTAAATAATATATGTATGATTTAAAATTCATCAAAATAAAACCTATTAACAGTGTTAAGAACGTCCCTGTCACAAATATAACTTAGTCTATGAAGTTTGGATCACACGCACGCACATCTATATGACGAAGAGAGGCCAACATTTCAACGGATTAAATAAGGTATTTACGTATAGCATGTAAGACGTTATCTTTTCAGTGGTCAGTTGGGTATAGTTTATCAACGTAGACATAGACTTTACAAATGCTCCTAAAATTATCTAATGGAGTTAAGTCGCACATAAGAGCTGGCCAGTTGACAGGTTAATTTTGTGAGATTATTCGTTTATCAAACATTCCAAAATAATTTTTTTTATACAAATTCCCACAATAATATATATATATATATACATATATATATATATATATATATATATATATATATATATATATATATATATATATATATATATATATATACTAGCATTCCAGCCCGGCCTTGCCCGGGTCTTTGGATGTATATGTTGAGCAAAAAAAAAAAAAAAAATGTGGTAGTAGAAAGGCAGGCTCGAACCCGTACCGACAATGGGGAAAAGAAAGGGGAAAAGCTGACGTCTTTGTTCTAACGACCACCGCCAAACCGGAAGTGTCGTATGTTTACATTAAGGCTATACAATCGAAAGAGAGGATGACTTTCGAAAATATCTGCGAAAAAAGAGACCCCCCTGTAGAAAAGTGCCCAGTTGAAGGTGAAGATATTACTGATTTTAGGCAATTTTTCGATATTTGTAGTCTAAAAAGCCGAACTTCAATGCGATACTGATCTTGAGTAAATCCGTCGCCTCTGTCGAAAGTGTTGGGCAGACATTCAAACATACATACATACATACATACATATATTTATATATTGGTTACTAAAAATCGACCAAAACCGATGAAAAACTTGCCTTATCTCTGAATACCCTGTATGTAAATTTTCAAATGTCTAGACCATAAATTTTCTGAGTAATTTGGTAAAGACCGCAGGGGTCATTTTTTTTATAAATGTGACCTCTATAAAGAGCCTTTAACATTTATTGTTTTGGGCTCAAATCAAGTTATTTCAAATGTTTAGCCCCAAAATTATCGGAGGACTTTGGCAGAGTTCTCAAAGGCCAAATCGTCGAACTTTGACACATTAATAGCCATATTTCCGGGCGAAAACAGATCACAAACTGTTCACAAATCTCAGTACCTTATATTAGCAAATTTTGATTCCGTAGACTTTAAATTGACAAAGTTATTGCACGCGGAAGTGTACACACACATATAGACACACAGACAATTTCACTATCATAGATATACTAGCATTTCAGTCCAGCGTTGCCCAGGTGTTTGGAGGTGTATGCTGAGCAAAAACCAAACAAAAAAAGGTCAATTTTTTAAATTTGACCACTATTATGACCCCTTAACATTTATTGTTTTGGGTTCAAATAAAGTTATTAAATTAGATCCATGTCCAAGGAACCTATATTTAAAATTACAAGCGTTTAGACCCAAAATTTTCGGAGGAGTTTGGTAGAGTCTCAAAGGTAAAAACGTTGAACATTGACCCCTTGATAGCAAAATTTCTGGCCGAAAACCGATCAAATTGATTTTCCCAAATCTCAGTACGCTGTATATCAAATTTCGAGTGTGTAGACTGAAAATTAACAGAGTTATTGCGAAGGAAAATGTACACAGACACACAGACAGACACACACACACAAACACGTTCACTTTTATAGATATATAGACTAGCATGGCTGCCCGGCGTTGCCCGGTATTTGCAAGTGTATGTTGAGCAAAAAATAATAGAAAAAAGCGGTCATTTTTTGTTTAACTTTGAGCCCTATATATAGCACCCTTCCCTTAACTTACGGAGCACCGTCTTTAATCGGATGATCAGGCTTTATGTGTTTTTGACTAGACTTTTATCACTGCCTTAGTTACTTTTTATGCTGTTACTTATATTTTTTATACAGTTCATTCTCAAATAAGGACTGCCCCCTAATTAACCATGTATCTGACAGTATAGAAGCAACAGATAGTCACAACGAAATACCTTTGTTTACTGACATTAAAATCTACTACAAAAATTGGCTTGGTTTCTCAGATTGCACAAATGCAGCTGGGCACTCTACTGATAACTTCTCTAAACCACATATCCTCACAGCAACGTTCTCAACTCGTCCGCAGATCGTGAACACTAGCAGGTCTCTTTCCCACCACAGTAGCAGAAAATTGTGTGACTAATTGCCACAGTCGACTTGGAAACGCAGATGACTTAGTGCTATCCGTTGACATTACACTTAAGTCCCAACCTCACGTTTGGAAGCCATTGCTCAAAACAACAAGGTACTACAAAGAGACAGACTGGGAAGCCATTGCGGAACACTTTAGAGCTACCGCATTGATCACTGTCTTCTCTTTTCCTGCTGAACAGTGTGCCAAGAACACTAGTCATAAATGAAAAAAAAACAAAAAAAAAACGATTTTGTGTGAAAAAGGTTTATAAAATGGGCCAAAGATTTAAGAAATCAGACAATGCATTAAAAGAACATTATTAAAAAACAAAATATAGAAGACATCGAGAAATCCTGTATTAAACATACGAAAAATATAATAGGAGATAGTTCTCATAGGAAATAAATCCGGAATAACGGTGCTAACACATTGAATTAAATTAAACTCCAGCATATTAGTAGTACTAAAAATGTTTGTAATAATTCCAAAACTTTTCATTACACCACATAATTGTAATCAATCTTTCCGTAGAAATTTGATTGCAAGCATTCCTTTTAGTAAAGACTATGTTTTTCTCATACATTTTAAACGGCGTAACTACTTCTTTGGGTAACAACTTCTCAATCCACCAGGGATTGTTAGATAATAAAAAAACAAATATACATAGGAAATATACAGGAAATCTCCTGAACCTAAGTTTCGGATCATCATCGAAATCTGTATTATAAATATTTTAGGGCTTACTGTGAATAACGCACGCAGATTATTTCATTAAAACTGATAATACGAATATACATTAGATTAGTATATATATATATATATATATATATATATATATATATATATATATATATATATATATATATATATATATATATATATATATATATATAAACATAAAAATTACAATAAGTTTACCAAGGTAATCAAAATGGTAAAGTTAAAATATATTAGAAATATTAAAGAGTGAATAATCTCAACCAGATGTAAAAGCTCAATAAAACCGAAAAAGAAATAGAGCTTATAATATGAACAAATGATTAATAAAACATGTTAAAATACATTTTGAAAAAGAGTTAAAAACATATTTGATTTAAAAAAGGAAGCACCAGATAAGTTGATAGTCCTTAATCCGCGGAGTTTCGAAGAAATACTCTCCTTCTCATCAGAGGGCAGGAATAAGCAAAATGCGGGATCAGATTTTGCATATACAAGTATTTAATGAAACTACAAGTAAGTCAAAGATCTTACTTGGTTAAAAAAAAGGGTGAGGTAAGGGGAATAGGAGGTAAAAGAAAAATGATGAAAAGATTTCACATGAATGGATATCCAGTGAAGGGTAAAAAATCCAAGAATTACCTCACCCTTTTTTTTTAACCAAGTAAGATCTGTGACTTAATTGTAGTTTCATTAAATACTTTTATATGCAAAATCTGATCCCGCATTTTGCTAATTCCTGCCCTCTGATGAGAAGGGGAGTATTTCTTCGAAACTCCGCGGATTAAGGACTATCCACTTATCTTGTGCTTCCTTTTTTTAAAATTAAATATGTTTTTAACTCTTTTTCAAGATGTCTTTTAACATGTTTTATTAATCATTTGATCATATATATATATATATATATATATATATATACATACATCTAAACAAATATATTAATATATATATACATATATTATTTATATATCTATAAATATACACACACACTTACACCCCATATATGTGTGTGTGTGTGTGCGCGCGTGTATATGCGTCTGTGTGTGTGTGTCTGTCTGTATCTGTGTCCGTGTCTGTGTCCGTGTCCGTGTATCTGCGCAATATATATATTTTATGAACCCATACACTATATATACATTTATATGTATATATTTAGGTATATAGATGCGAATATGTGTGTGCGTACTATTTATTGCGCCATGTGTCATGCGAACACTGATTTTCTTTAGCCAACGAGTGGAAACTTGATGTGAATTTTCTAGTTAAATCGTGTGTAAAATTGGCTAAAAGTTTTTTTTGATATTTCCAATTTTTACATTGAAATGAACGGTTTGTCAGGAAACGATAATTATTAGCTGAACAAACAGCAATACTTCCGCATTTCAAACATGAGTTTGACAGCTCTACCTGAACACGTCTTTAAAATTAACAACATCGAACCATTAAATTTTGCAAACGATACATACGTTGTTCTCAATAATGCACTAGTTCTTTAGCACGGGTAAAAATGAAAATATTTCGTTTAATACTAAGAGGCATTGAAAAGCAATGAAACATTCAACATGAATATATATGTTGTCACGCTTCCTCCATTTTGTCTTTAAGATGGCTCTATAATACTTTGTTTTGTTAGTTTTAATGAAATGCTTCATTTTTAGTATAATACTGTGTTTAGTTATTTTTAATACTTCATTCTTACTATTTGGTATGGCACAGCTAAGAATTGAAGTCCTATATGCAAGCTGATTAGATAATACTTCATGAATTATGCAACCTGTGCCCTAATATACGTTTTATTGATACAGCATCGATGCAGGTGTAATTAAAAATATTATGTGAATATTGTAACTTACTGTCTGTCCTGACACAGGATCAATTACAAAATCTAATTTAACGTAATGTAGTTCGCTCTTAAAAATCCAATCTAATTGAGAAGAAAACAATTCTTACTCTGTTTTATTTCCATACTATGTCCTAGACTAGGATCCAATATTTTGATCCTCATTTTTCGGCTTTAACTACAAGAACTCGTTCTACGAAAACAAGATTCATGTTCGCTTTACCATCCCAATTTGCGGAAGACAGAACTTAAAATCTCATGCCATAGTTTACTTTTCCAGAAACTACTTTAAATATTAAAACTAAGATCATACCATTAATCAATGCTAGGAGCAGCACGGTGTTTAAACAATCAATTACTTTCATCAACGTTATCAGCTCGGTGATCTTAATCTGTATATGTAATGCCTTAATAGTAAGCAAAACATAATAAATTAAATAAAGATATTTAGATTACTTCTGGGTAAAATCTTATTTAATTCATTAATACTGTACTAGCGGGACGTGTGAAAATTCCACAGGGGACTCAGTCATATGGAACATATTGATGTAGGCATTCTGTAGATGTTCAGTGGAAAAGGAGACTCTCTGATATTTTGTAGCTTTTTTGTTAAAACTACAAAAGTATTTATCTAAGCTAGCACAATCCCAATCGTAAAGTAACCTTAAATACGACATTTTAATTCGTCCGGATTTCATATATATTATAATAGAGTTAATGTTCTATCAATTTTCATATGTTATGAAGTTGTTATTTACAAAATAAATAAAAAAATATCCATATTACTTGGGGGCATTAGTTTGAATCGAAACCGAAATAAAAACTTATGAAAAACACTTCTATTTACTTATATGTATGTATATATGCGTGTGTATATGTGGGTGTGTTTATTGTATATATATATATATATATATATATATATATATATATATATATATATATGTGTGTGTAATTATATGTATTCATATATATATATATATATATATATATATATATATATATATATATATATATATGTATGTAAATGTTTATGTATTTAACTTATCATTATTCTCAATTCTTTAGCTTCGTTTTTAATGACTCCTGCTGATAATTTAATTCTTACGTAATAACTTTTATATTTCAGTTGACCCTTGTTTTGTTTTAAATTATGCGCCATTTCATCGCCATCCTGTCTAGGTCATTTTGATATTGCCTTTTCTATTCTCGAAATAACTCAATCCCCATTCATTTTTTGTACTCTTCACTCCTTTTTCTTAAATCAGCCCAGCCTTGACAGTCGTGTTTTAAATTCTTCCATTTCTTTTTTCTACGCACATCTTTTCTTCCTTTTAATGATATTATTTGAACTCATTCACTTTGTCCTTGTGAATTTGTGAATTATTCCACGGATTTCTGGCTTTTTGGATTACTTTGGAACATCTTCCATTTACGCGATTCCCTTGGATTTTAATTGTGGAAATGGAAAGTTAATCAACTTTTTTTATTATTTTACTGTTATTGCATATTTTACCCTTCACTAGACGATCCATTCACGTGAAATCACATTTTTCTTCATACTATTCCCTCTTCTTTACTATTTGTTACCAAGTAAGATCTATGACTTACTTGTAGTTTCATTAAATACTTTTGCAAGCAAAATCCGATCCCGCAAAATCCTACCCTCTGATGAGAAGGAAATATGTTTTCGAAACTCCGCGAGTTAAGGACTATCAACCTATGTTGTGCTTCCTTTGTTTTTTTACATAGGCGTCACCACTTATCAAGGCCGAGCGGCCACTCAAGGATAAGGGTTAAAGAGTGAACAGTATTCAAAAGGGCAATATATTAATCGATAGTAATGGAAGTTCGGTAAGTTTGTTAACTTAAGTTGAACGGCTCATCAGAAATTTGTTCACGTTTGACTTGGAGATAACCATATTATAGACAGCTAGAAAGCAGAAAAACGGAAGAGAATTCCACAGACGTGCTGTTCTAGGAAAGAAGCTTTGTTCATGGAATCTAGGTTTACGTTTAGGCACAGAATAAGAGTGGAGGAGTTATTGATAGTGTTTTCAGTAAGACGAGTGTTTCTTATGAAAGTTTGGCGAGGGGGGACCATAGATTGAACCTCAGTCGAACACTTTCCATGAAAATAACGATAAAGCTGAGACAAACTCGCAACATCTCTTCTGTGAGAAAGAGGTTGCAGCGAAGAGAAAATGACATCTCCCACGAGGCCACGAAGTCTATTTTGAACCATATCAAGGCAGGAAAGGTCCTTTGTAGCAGCCCCTGCCCAGATGTGCCAACAGTATTCAATCCTTGGACGTACCTGGCTCTTATAGAGATAGAGAATTGCATCAGCAGTGAGACATATACTGGATCGATAGAAGGATCCGACCATTTTTCCAGCGGCATTGACAAGAGATTTTATGTACGTAATCCACATTTTTAAAATTAAATATGTTTTCAGCTCTTTTTCAAAGTGTTTTTTACATGTTTAATTAACTACTTATATATATATATATATATATATATATATATATATATATATATATATATATATATAATTTTAGTTCCTTCAGCCATAATCGAAACCGAAACCAAAACCAAAACCTATGAAGAATTTCTGATCAAATTATTTATCAAAATTTAAATGCCATCAGCCATAGTCGAAACCGAAATTAAAATTTATGAAAACTTCTTGGTAAAATCATTTTATGACAAGAAATAGAAGAACATAACTATTAAACAACCTGCATGTAAGCGTGTCACACAGAAGAACACACGCGCTGGCGTATTAATATAAAAGTTATAATACGCCATGTTTATTTTTATTTGTTTATACGATAACTGAGGCGTAGTAACTTACTTCACAAATAATAACTTTTTTGTAATACACTCTGTTCATGGAAACTACTCATAAATCACAAAGGGAACAAATTTATTTTTAGTTCTAAACGCGAGACGAGTTATTACTTACATATTTTTTAATAGATGATTAATCGATTTGCATTATATAAAAATACGCATGCTATTGAGTTCTGGTAGATGCAAATACATTTACAGAAATTTCCAGCATTATCTTTTGGGAACTTAGTAACTACCACTTATCAAGGCT
The DNA here is from genome assembly GCF_053919585.1 of Euprymna scolopes. Classification (NCBI taxonomy): domain Eukaryota; kingdom Metazoa; phylum Mollusca; class Cephalopoda; order Sepiida; family Sepiolidae; genus Euprymna; species Euprymna scolopes. The sequence goes on along the minus strand of NC_136490.1, from coordinate 45,384,226 downwards.
AGACATCTACTCGATGATAAGGATTAAGGAATAAAGGGTGATAGTGCAGTAATTGTTTATGGTGTAAATTTTGTTGATTTTTTTTATATCTGGGCGGCTCAACAGGAACATCAGATTTGACGGCTACCAGGTTGTATTTCACCGGGAAGCATCCCAGTGAAAGTGTGTTCCACCGGCCGCCAGTTCTGATAAAGAAACTTTCTTCATGGAATTTGCGTTTAGCTTTAGGCACGCATAGAGAGTGTGGAAAATCATACATAAGTGGTAGCTAGTCAAGTGTTTTGTGAAAGTTTAGCAAGGGGCACAATCGATTAGAGTTCAGTCGAGGATTTGTCATAAAAATAAAGATACAGAGAAAGGATCGCAACGCCCCTTCCATGGAAAAGAGGTTGCAGGATCAGAAAAGATAATCACCTACTAAATTTTGAAGCCAGTTGTTAACTCTGTCAATGGATGGATAGGGCGCGCCGAGCAACTCCTGCCAACGGATATGCTTATGGTATACTGTTTTAGAGTGTATATGGCTCTTATAAAGACAACAGATTGAATAATCAGTGGAATATATACTGGAGCATATGATATTGAAGACTATTATGCAAATTACAAGATCACACATTAAAATAACTTAAACATGTTAAGATGCCGTTAAAACATTAGAAGTTATAAAACGATTATTTGAGTTTAATAATAAATCGGTCAGAGTTTTGCATGTGTTTGTTTTTTAAAGCTAACAATCGATACCAGGTGTTCCATTTTGTTTTATGTTATAAATAGATCAAAATTGATCTCAAAAACAAATATTTGAATTAAATAATAGCTCTCTGAGGTCGACAAGTGCATTCCTGCTCTAAAACTCGGATTTATATCGATATGTTAACTTACTATGTCTGACTGTTTCTGTACATTTTCTTCGCCCCCATCTCTATGTCCATATCTATAATTATGAAATATATATGTATATATATATATGTATATATATATATATGTATATATATGTATATATATAAATATATATATATATATATATATATATATATATATATATATATATATATATATATATATATAATGGAACACATATATAAAATCCGTTGCCAAGGTCGATGGGAAAATAGGATACTTCTACCGCTCCAGTAGATATCTAACTTCTGATGCAATTCCCTACCTATATAAAATCCAGGTACGGCCAATGATGGAATTATGTTGCCACGTTTGGGTAGGAGCTGCTAGAACAGCTTCTCCTGCCTTGACAAAGTTCAAAATAGACTTCGTAGATTAGTCGGAGATGCCCTTTTTCTCCTCCCTGTAACGTATTTTCCATAGAAGAGATGTTGCGAGATTTTCACTGCTTTGCTGTTTTTTTTTTCGTGGCAGGTGCACGTCGGCGCTTCAATCTATGCCCCCCGCTAAACTGTCACGAAAACACTCGTCGTTAAAGGACCATTACCAGTAGTTTTCTACACTCTTTATCTGTGCATAAACCTAAATGTAGATTCCATGAGCGGAGCTTCTTTCTTAGGACTGCACGCCTGTAGAACTCCCTTCCGTTGGCCTGGTTTCCAGGTGACTAAAATTTTTGCATGATAAAGGCTGTCCCCTTTTCATGTAGGTAAAAAATAGGGAATTAGTTAAATGTAAATATGAAATAGGATAGTCAAGGATTTCAACTTGCGAAGCTATATTTGGAATTGAAAATTCGAATCATAAGCTAAAATAAATACAGAATGTTATCGAAATAAGGAATGTGGAATTGCAATTGTCTAGCTTACACATCTGTTTATTGGGAAAGGAATGTAATAATGAAATGTGTTTTGTTATAAAAATAGAAATTAAAATAAGGAATTTAATCGTCAATTGAACTTGTAAACATGTTATTTGAAAAAGAGGTTACTGAACTCGGTGTCATGTCAAGATTGGCAACGTGACGCATGTCATCCAACGTGCTTAATGAGCACATGTTTAATCATGCGATGACGTGACAAGTTCCCAATATAGTTAGAGTTTTAGATGCAGTCTGGGAGAAGAGTTTAAGAGAAGCAGAGAGATTCATACCGATTCTCGGTTAGAATCAAGACACCCTCTAGAAGAGAGAGGGTTTTAGAAATAACCATGTAACAACTTTGAATCCCTAAAATAAAACCATGTCCGACTGGTCGAAGATGAAATAAAGGACGTCAACATGGGTGTTTGTATCTGCGTCTCCGTGTTGTTATTCAACAGAAAAGGTATTGCCCATTTATATTATAAAAAATTTGTGAAAATCATTATCTCAAAAATAGGTAAGAAATATATGTATCAATATTAATAGAAACACTCCCGTTCATATATAACTGTCTCACTGTTTATATATACCTGTTTATGTCTGCAATATGCTATCTCTTACATGAACATCTTAAGACATATGAACACTCAACACATGAACACTCCTAAGACTGTCTCGAATTATCACACTAAGACTTTCTAATACTAACATGAACAACAATACAAATATATACGCCATCTTAATAATACCATTAATTACACAATAAAATATGATTGTTTTCAAGCGCAGTGTAAACAAGTTCTTGATTAACCGCCCCCTCCCTGCGTAATACACTAACTATAGATAACCATTTTGACTAATGTATACCCATAAATCCTTTATCCTCGAGTGGCATCTGGACCTTGATAAGTGGTGATTCCGTACCCCCACACACCACATATATATATATATATATATATATATATATATATATATATATATATATATATATATATAGGTATTCTAGGAAGAAGACCAATTAAAACAACAAGGTTATTTATAATGCTTAATATAAAATGTAATAGAATGTAATATATTTTATTTCATTTTTAGGTAATTTTAGTTATTCAAGGTATAGATTTCAATGCAGCCAGAAGTATAAGTCACTCGTCAAGGTAGTCTTTTGATTGATCTTCGTTACATAATACAATATGTTGACTATGGATTATTACACACACAATATATATATATATATATATATATATATATATATATATATATGTATATATATGTATATATATATATATATATATATATATATATATATATATATATATATATATAAATGAAACTCTTGGGTTGTTAGTTTTTATGAAAACTAAAAATCTACTTAACCGATTGCTTTGATATTCTTCTATAGTAATTTTATTGTACTTGCACGTGTTTTATATATCTCTTTTTATAACATTTTACTTAATTTTTATTTTAGAAATTAGGCGGTTTTATTTGCAACGATGGTGCATTTATTTGGGGAAATATCACCATCACCGTCTGTAAATTTTTACAGTATGTCCAAGTCATTGTTTCATTCGACATCTCAACTTTTAGTGGTCTTCGGGTATGCTGACAAGGTTGGTGATGTCTAGTCCAAAAGCCCTTCTTAACATGGGGAGGTTGGGGTGTTTATTCGTTGTAACTTATCCTACAACAGTTTTACTTTCCTTTCTTCATTTTTTTCTTCATTTTGAATTACAATCTGTCTCCAACTAACTTTCTTGGTTTATGCTTTAAATGTTTTTCTTTTCAATTTTTCTTTCGGGTTTTCTTTGCTAAAACAATACACTTACATACAAAAA
>NC_136490.1:45343129-45375629 GCF_053919585.1 Euprymna scolopes | reverse complement strand
GCAATGGGATCGTGGAGAGAAACCACCGCACCATAAAGGCAGTTGCGGAAAGAGGAGGCACCTCACCTAAGCAAGGCGTCTTCTGGTATAACATGCCGCCTAAACTGGGACAAGTACCAGAGACGGTCCGCAACTGTCAACGTTTGCATATACCTGGAGACATCCCAGAGTGGAGCCGGCAAGCCGAGAAGTAGAGGCCACAGGGACAATTAAACTCGGGGACGAAGTATGAGTGAAGGCAGCGGGGGCGCGCTGCACCACACAATGGAGTAGAGGTCGCGTGACTTGGAGGAACACTAGTAACAACATTGTGGTGGAAGGAGTCCCGAGGCACATTCTCGACGTCAGACCAGTGGAGGGTGAAGCAGTGGAGGGGATTTGCAGCAACAGGAGGAGGACGAGACACCTCAGAGGCCAAATAGAGAGAGGTGTTTGCTTGGCTAAAGTCTCTCATTTCAAGCGAAAACAGGATAAAAACGAAAGGGGCTGCGGAGATTTTAGTGAAGCGCAGGCTTTAGGTGCTGGGTGATTATTCCCGATCAGGCAGGAGAGAAGGCAACGAGAGTAGAGACAGAGACTGTAGCGATAATCTTTCTTGAACATTCCGTTTGTGTATTTGAGGTGACCCCTCCATTATTCCTCAAGCTATTTCGGCGATGGCCAACGCAGGCTTAAGCAACATGATAAAGCCTTTTAATGGCGACGGTTATGTGGTGGCTAAAAAAATGGACCTTGTAGCAAGGATTTAGAGGCTGGATGATGTGGCCGCAGTAATACCACTGTTTCTAGAAGGGGACGCACTGGCCCTCTATTTGGAGCTCAGCGAACGGGAACAGGGTGACGCGGACGCCATCAAGGGTCGACTGATCGAAGTTATTGCAGAGGGGCCTCCCGAGGCCTTTAATAAGTTGAAAGAGAAGAGGTGGACTGGTGAATCTGTTGATGTCTACGCGAATGAGATAAGGAGATTGGTTGAGTTGTCGGGCATCAGGTGACACGCCACGACTCACGTAGTCAAGATGACTTTCGTTACCGTGTTCCCGGAAGAGATATCGAAAAGGTTGCAGCAGGTCCCGGGAGTGGAGACGCTGGATGTGAGTGAGCTGCTTAAAACTGCAAAAATCTTGGCTGAGAAGCCACGGTAAGACTTGTCTTTCTTGCTTCTAACCACAATATATATATATATATATATATATATATATATATATATATATATATATATATATATATATATATATATATATATATATATATGTATGTATGTATATGTATATATATATGTATATATTGATGTAAATTTAAACTTACCATTTTAATTTTCTTTATCTTATAATAAGCTTTACTCCCTATAATATATATATATATATGTGTGTGTGTGCGTGTGTGTGTGTGTCAATGCGTGTGTCTGTGTGTGTGTGTGTATACATTTCTCTACGCTATAACTCTGTCAATTTTTATACTACAGACGAAAAATTTGAGATACACGGTACTGAGATTTTGGGATAATTATTTTGGTCTGTTTTGGGCCTGAAATTTGGTGTAAGGGGTAAAGATTCAACGATTTGACCTTTGAGAACTCTATCTAACTCCTCTTGCAATCTTGGGTCTAAATACTTGAAATTTTAAATATAGGTCTCTTTGACATGGATTTAACTTTATAACATGATTTGAGCCGAAGACAATACACGTTAAAGGGTCATAATAGGGGTGAAAGTTAAAGAAATTGTCCGCTTTAGGTTTTTTTTTTGCTTAACATACACCTCCAAACACCCGGTTAACGCCGGGCTTAAATGCTCGTATATCTATAAAAGTGAAAGGGCCTTTCTGCCTGTCTGTGTGTGTGTCTTTGTGCCTGTCTGTGCACATTTCCCTATGAAATAACTCTGTCAATTTTCAGTCTACAGACTCGAAATTTGACATACATAATACTGAGGTTAAATGAAATCTTTGAAATTCGTTTGCGGCCAGAAATGTGGCTGTTGACGAGTTAAAGTTCAACGGTTTGACGTTTGAGAACTTTACAAACACCTCCGAATATTTTGTGTATAAACATTTGAAATTTTAGATAAAGTTTTCTTGGACATGGATCTAACTTAACAACTTGATTTGAGCCCAAAATGATGAAATTTAAGGGGTCACATTAGGGGTCAAAGTTAAAAAAAAATTGACCTCTGCGGTCTCTCCCAAATTACTCAGACAATTTCTTGTCTAAACATTGGAAATTTTTCATAACGTTTATTCAGATATATGGCAAGCTTTGATTTGGGTCGATAATTTGAGCTACTAATATATAAATGTGTATGTTTACATGTCTGCCTAAAATATTCGACTAAGGCGACGAATTTTCACAAGATTAGTATCGTTCTAAAGCTCGACATATACGGAAAAATTGTCTGGAAACATTAATTTTTTCATACCCAACTGGGCACTATTCTAAAGGGAGGAGTCGTTTTTCACCAATATTTTCGAAAGTCATCCCTTCTTTTCGATTGTCTACCCTTAATTTAAACCTATCTCACTTCCGGTTTGGCGGTGGTCGTAACAGAAAATCGTAAGGTTTTCTCGTTTTTTGTTCTCCCTTTCCGGTACTGGTTCGGGCCTGCCTTCCAATTTTTCTTTATTTGCTTAACCCACTCCTCAAGACACCCGAGCAACGCCTGGCATCCATGCTAATATATGTATATATATAAATATATATATATATATATATATATATATATATATATATATATATACTCGGGTTTTTGTTATTCAAAAGTAATAAACTAATAAATTCAACGAGGTTGTTAGATAGTGCCTAATAAAAGGCTATTCATTGAACATTTGAATAGTCAAGTCGCTGCCTGATGATATCTGTTGTTTGATTGTAACAAATGGTTGTTTGTAGCTGCGGGATGTAAACATGTTTATTTAACAATAAATAAGTATATATATATATATATATATATATATATATATATATATATATATATATATGCACACAAAAGTTAGAAAATCATTTCATCCAAGGCAGGAAAGTGTTAAACAAAATGCTTTTACCATAGGCTTTAAAAATAACGCTACACGATACAATTTGAAAATTATTTATCTTCTAAGTTCATGTTTATAAATTTTGCAAGGTAAGATATAAACATTTTATTTAAATTAAATCAAAAAATTACCTTGGATTTATTTTATGTAATGTACATTCTGTTGCACTTTAAAAATGATTGAACATTTTATATCTATCTCATTTATTGCTAGATGAAAGATAATGTTTTAAAAGGTGCAACAAAATGTACATTACATGAAATAAATCCAAGGTAATTTTTTGATTCAATTTAAACTAAATTTTTATAACTTACTTTGTAAAATTTATAAAAGTGCAATTTGAAGGTAAATAAATTTCAAATTGAATCTCGTACCTTTATTTTTTAAGCCTATGGTAAAACATTTTGTTTAACCATTGTCATGCCTTGGATGAAATTATTTTCTAACTTGTATCTTATCTTTTTAAGATTATATTTAAAAACTCTCCTTCTCTCTGTTTCAGTTTATATTTCTCCTCACACCACAACTCATTTTTGCAACCCCCTCTTTGTATTATTAGAGGTTTGAATATTCTCCCTGTTTCAGTGGGTATTTCTCGTCACACTACAACTTATTTTGCAACCCCCTCTTTGTATTATTACAGATTAAATTTAATTTATAGATTAAATTTCTTAAAACTTTTAAATTTTAAATTTTATAAGGAACATATTTCATATAGGTTTCATTATCAAATATTCAGAACATAACGAGAAATATAGAGATAAAGATTTCAAAAGGACTCTATAACTGGTTACGTTCAATAGTAGTCCTCGCCAGCGATAGTCTTTTTTATTGTTATTCTATTATTAGTATTATTGAAAACATTTTGGTTCCTGCTCTTTCGCGCGAGGACATATATATATATATATATATATATATATATATATATATATATATATATATATATATATATATATATATATATATACATATATATATATGTGTGTGTGTATGTGTGTGTGTTTGTATATATATATATATATATATATATATATATATATATATATATTTCTTGTACATTATTTGTTTTTACTTTTCTGTATGTGGCCCTGGAAATATAGCCTGCGTATATATATATATATATATATATATATATATATATATATATATATATATATATATATATATATATATATATATATACTTAACTTACTCACATAAAATTGATATACGTATACATTTATGCGAAAACTTTAAGTATTTACTTCAAAAGTGCTCAATACGTGGGTAGAGCTAGTTAGTAAGTTATAAAATATATATGGCGATTAAGCTACACTGAATATTCCGCGTTTCATCCATTCTAGGACTCCTCAGGCGCATAAGTCACTATCCAGTTGTTCTACTCCCCGGGGAGTTGGTCCCCATTTCCCCTTCACTCCTCACATTTAAAATCGGCCTTGTGCTTAATTTGCTCGGTAGGGGAGCAAATAAATACCAACCCCACGTATAAGACCTTGGTCAATGTAAGGGCAACCCTTCATACCAATTGTCACTATCCAGCTCCCCTACTCCCTCGGGGAGTTGGTCTCCATTTCCTCTTCACTCCTCACATTAAAAATCGGCCTTGTGCCTAATTTGCTCGTTGGGGGGGGGCAAATCAATTACCTTTTCTGTGCCTTTTGGCAAAGATCACAGTGTAGTATCTGTTCCGGCAGATACTGCCAGCAAAGACCATATGTGAGGATAACCCCTTTGTCAATGTAAGGGAAACCCTTCATACCAAATGTCACTATCCAGCTCCCCTACTCCCCGGGCAGTTGGTCCACATTTCCCCTCAACCCCTCACATTAAAAATCGGCCTTTTGCCTAATTTGCTCGGCGGGGGATCAAATAAATACCAACCTTCATACCAATTGTCGCCATCCACCTCCCCTACTCCCCGGGGAGTTAGTCCCCATTTCCCCTTCACTCCTTACATTAAAAATTGGCCTTGTGCCTAATTTGCTCAATAGGGGAGCAAATAAATACCCTTTTCTTGGCATTTTGGCAAAGATCAAAGTGTATTATCTGTTTTTATTACATGCTGTACTTATTGTGATATGAAGTGGGGATCGCCTTTCTGTATGAATTTAATGTAAAATGATCACCCACTTTACAACCAGTTAGTCTCAAAGCTATTCAAGTCATTCTCCAGATCATTTTTGTTCTTGAAGGATTCCAGTTATTTTTCAAGCATTCAAGTCATTCTTACGTTCATTCAATCCATCTTTAAGTTCATTAAAGTCATTCTAAGTCATTTATTTTTTATTTATTTAAGTCATTTCAGCCTATTTTTTGGTCATTTTAATTTATCTTTAAGAATTCCATGTCAATCCTACATTCACGCATTAAGTCATTCATTGCACGAGAGCTCGCGACTAATGGCTATCGGCCTTGTTAATTACAAAGATGACTTAGATATAATATTAAACATTCGATGCAAGTAAGAAAATAATTTATTGCTAAGTACAAAATGGTTACAAAATTTTCATTTTCATTATCAAATAATACAAGAATTATTTTGAATGATATGTATTTTCAACGTGCAGTGTTCTATAGTTCACAAAGTACGTTATTAAGTGAATGTAAATATTACCTTGCGTTCATTCTGTTATCTACACTTTGTTACTCTTTGTAAAACTGTTGAAAAATATATATCTGTATCGTTTTGTTTATTTAACTGTAACAAAATGCAGATAATATAAAACGTATCCAATGCATCTTTATATTCAATTAAAATTTAATTGTTATTCCTTATTTTCAAAACAATGTTTATAAAAGTGCTCTTTGAAAGTTAGTAACTTTCAAATGTTGCTATTGTTTGGATTCATCAGAATTCTGTCCTCATCTTGAGTGTCATTTTCACAACGATTTGGTCGACGCAAACTTATTGTTATCCTTATGTCAGCATCGCAAACCGCTAGAGCAATATATATATATATATATATATATATATATATATATATATATATATATATATATATATATATATATATATATATATATATGACACCGGTATGTCAACTACATTGTGTTATATATATATATATATATATATATATATATATATATATATATATATATATATACCTTCATGACATATAACTTGTCGTATAGAGAAACGATTGTCTATTATGCAGATTGTTATTTTGTGTAAATGTATAATCTTTGCCGTAAATCTATTTCAAAATACACTTATTTCGTATGTTTGAGATTTTCGTTTTTCTTTTATTAATTTGCGCGCTATGTTAGGTGTTGATGTTTTTTTTCTTCCTCACCACGCTATATTTCTACAAAAACACATGTTCTGTTATCTATGTTAATTATGCTGCTACATTAATTATTCTTGGCCTTCGTGACAAGATCAAAGTGTAGTATCTGTTCTTCAGATGTTGCAATTCTATTTCTTGTTCTCTTTCGGTGGAGGAGAAATCCTTCACGACTGAGACAATTTCTATTTTTGTACCTTTTCTCCACGTTAAAACACGACCCTGGTGTCTCGTGGGGAGGCATGGTAAATAGGTATATTAATTATGCTGCTAATTCCGCGCGATATTCCGATTATTCTACTTAAAGCCTAATCGATCATTGTTTATTAATTATATTTAGATAATATTATTATTAATTTTAAATAACGCCAAGGATTGTACTTTAATTTAAAATTTGATTAAATAGCTATATGCCATACTTTCGCAAGGTGTTTACATTTTGGTGTATATAATTTAGGTCATAATGTCTAAATAATTATAATACATGGCAATACATTACAATGCCATATTAAAATTACTGATTTTATATTCTATTTCCATTTTTATCACAAGTCATTTATCTATATAATTATAAAACTCAAATGACCATGTAACCGGTGTTGAAAACCAACATCCGGTTTACGACTTCCGGTTGCGCATGCATACATAATCAACGAGACAATAAAACGTATTATTTTACTGTGTGCGTTTTCAGCGTCTTAATTGTTTAAATTATCCAAATAAACAATTGTTAATACTTTTCTTACATCGTTCATTTCCGTATTACGTTTTAATTATTTTAACGAGATTTTCTTACAAATAAATCTACTTTAACCCATTGACAATCATAAGATTACATAACACGTACATATAAGTAGTGGGAGTTTGGTAAATTGGATTACCTAGGGGAGGCGGTTCATTACGAACTTGTTTACATTGGATTGAAGAAAATAAGATTCTAGTCAGCTGGAAAGCAGACAATCGGAAGAGAGTTCCACAGGCGTGCAGTTCTAAGAAAGAGTTTTGTTCATGGAATCTACGTTTAGGCTTAGGCACAGATAAAGAGTGTGGAAAATTATTGATAATGATTTTAGACTAATAATAGTATCGTACTATGTTTTTACTAGTTAGTGAACATTACAACTTATATCATTTGCACCCTTTCATTTCCCAACACCACGCTGTTTTATCAGTGTATCTTACCAAATTATTCTATTATGTTTGATAAGTGTGACGTAGTATTTATATACAGCAATATATTATATCAGTAATGGGTCGAGATGATTGTACATATGCATTATAACCGTTTCTAAAATAAGCTTAAAAATGTGTGTCCGTTCCTAATGAAGCGTTACATAATAACGAGTAATATTTAAAAAAGATGTGTAGGTTTTAAATATATTTGAATATTATACTAGAAAATCTTATTTTAATTGGAAATAATATACAGGTTAACATATATATATATATATATATATATATATATATATATATATATATATATATATATATATATATATATACTAATCTACATATATATATTAATCTACATATATATATATTAATCTACATATATATATATATATATATTAATCTACATATATATATATATATATATATATATACTTACCAATGAGAATAGCATTTTATAATGATTGTGTGAATAAAAGATTATATATATATATATATATATATATATATATATATATATATATATATATATATATATATAACCTTTTATTAAAACAAACATTTCCATGAATATGTTTGTAAGAATACAAATATATACTAAGTAAATATATGTTCCGTTACACAATAAGGCAACCGATTTTTCTAATGTATATATATATATATATATATATATATATATATATATATATATATATATACATAAATTACAAAAATCAGTTGACTTATTAGCGAATTATATGTATATATAATAGTGCTCAATTGCAACGGAGCATATATTTACTTAGTATATATTTGTATTCTTACAAACATAACTATGGATATATATATATATATATATATATATATATATATATATATATTCGATTTATTCCTCTTTTAATTTCCTGTATTTTCGATCCGTTTTATAAGTCCACCTCACACTCTCTTTTTTCCCTTTGCTTTCTTCGTCGATCTTCTTCTTCTTCTCTTTATCTCTCTCTCCCACTCTTTCTCTCTCTTTCTCTCTCTCTCTCTTCATATCGCTCTTACTTTTCTATTTTTATCCACTGTAGCATTCCTAACTCCTTCATACTACCTCTATTTTCTATCACACGCACGCCAACAAAACAACAACAACAACAAAAACAACAACAGCAACACCATCACCACTTCTGTTGCCGCTATTGTCACCACCACCACCACTACGACGACTACCGGCAATATCCCCCTGCCCCCAACTCCATGATCTTGTACAAATTTTCCTGACGGAAAAAAAAAGTCTACGTAACTAAACAGCCGTGCGGGTCGGCGACAGAAGCAATTTCACAATGCCGGCCTGTGCGCCTTGACGTTACTGGCGACATCGTGGCGGCTCCGTATAAAAGGAAAGGCGGTCCGTGGATACGGGATGTCGATGTCTGGCGATGTGATTACTGGCGTTGAATTGTAAGCACCGAGCATGTCCGTTCGCCCGCTTGTCAGAGTAGGTGAGGGGCCAGTCTATAAATGGCCAGACTGCCCAGAAACAACAACAACACCACCACCAACAACAACACCACCACCAACAACAATCTCACAGCTAAATATAGTGAATACAATAACACTCTTAAAAATGCCAACAACAAAAATACCTCGGGAGCTCCTGTCTTAGCCGATATTCGCCATATTTACCGTTTTCCCTGTTGCTTCCACTGAAGAGGTATTCTACAGATATTGTTCTCTACTATCTAAGTGACAGAAGGGTATCTCAAATTTCAATGTTTCTGGTCTTTCGATCACGTATGTTAATCACTTCGTGCATTCGGTTTTATCAATTTTAAAAGTGTTTCATTCACTACTGCTTATTTGTGAATATGACGGTAATGATTTTTTTTTTATTTTTTCAAGTGCGATTTTCGTATCCATGCTCTTGTATTTACTTGTTCAACTTTCCGTGGTATATCTTATAACTCCTCTGTAAATCTTCCTCACCCCCGTTTCATATTTCTCGGGGTATTTCATCCGCTTAATTGCTGCTTGCATTGCTCACTTTAATTCTAATTCTGGCAGCTCTAATCACACTTTCACAGTGTATTTCATATTATGTATTTTTCTAATCCCGCTTATTCGCAGTATTTAATAGTTCCCGTCTCTTCTGTTCTATATAGAGTTCACATGCATCCTCATTTTTTTATGTAATTATTCATTAGCTGATATTTTATTTCAAGGGTCTTTAGTATTCTAATTCGTTATCTTTTCATTCCTTTTTGATAGTTACAAAATACAGAATGCCAATATGTTTATGTTTTATGTGTTCACAGGATTATTTTCACTATTATTATTGTTGAACTTTGTCAAGTATAGGAATGCTGTTTCGGAAGCATAATAAAGCTATCGGACGTTTTAAATCTGGGCAGGTGAAAATAAGTCGGAGATACGTCTTCGACAATTAGTCTGACAGTGGTATGTTGCGATCGGATTTAGGGATAAATCTGCAAAGTATATGGCGTACTTCTTCCCAAGCTTTACCTTCTCTCTGGAAAAGGGTTAATTTATTACTTGAAAATCTATTGCCCGTACAATTCGGATATACATCTTCGAATATTATTCTGGCAGTGGTTTTGTTGTTGCCAGATTGTGGGATAATTATATTGTTTGTTTTTTTTTGTTTTTTTTTTTTGTTTTTTTTGGGATATTCACCTTCCCAGCTTATATTTCCTCTATTGGAAGGAATTACTATATTGTTACTCGTATGAGGCGCCTTTTCACACTCCCATTACAGATTAGAACACAAACTTGAAGTTAATTAATTTGAATTCATTATCGAGATGGGTATTATTTATTCATTTATATATGGCGGTCTATTATTCTCTTCTTTTCCTTGTTGTATCACGATGTTTCGGCTAACCATTACTCTGGCCTTCGTCTGGTGGTAACACCGACGGGATAGGAACTCCGAATCTCCTAACTGCCTCCTAAGCAATTATTAATTATTAATTCCTGAGGATGCAGTTAGGAGATTCGGCGTTTCTATCCCGTCGCAGTGACCACGTTACGAGAGCCAGAGGAATAGTTGGCCGAAACATCGTGAAAACCCAACTAAAAGATGAGGATCATAGTCCACAATAAATAAACAAATACATAACAATTTAACTTATTCCCTGACTCTTAAAAATCTCCACCCTTCTTTGTGTTTTACCTTCTTTAGAGGAGGTGCATAAACATAGCTATATCTTAAAATATTAAAAAGGAGTACATGTATACTCTTTCATCTGGGGGATAACATTTTTAAACCATGTTTATTAGCTATTTTAAAAAGTTGACACGTCGATGAAGATTATTCTCTTTTAATCAGTATGAATTCTCGCAAAAGTTATAAACATCGGTCGCTCACCATGAATCTTGAGTGACACGCAGTTTCTTATTATTTTCTAGACTCTGCGTTTCTTTTTAATTTATTCAAGTATTTTTTTTTTATTATTACTATTGAATAACACTTGTAGGTTTTTATAGCATTTAAGTTACTATGAGCGTTTTCAGGATTAAATACTCTCCAAGCATTTCCAGTGGATATTTGGAAATACTTAGCTATAGTCCATTTGTACAAACTTTCGAGTATTTCCAATCAATTTCGGTGTAAGATACAGAGATTGGCATAATCAAATTTCTGTTGCTATTTAGTATTTTAAATTGTAATTATACGGTTATTATTATATGTACAGAATTAGTTTTAATTTATCTGGACTCATTTCTTATTTCACAAAACGAAAGCAGTTATTTAATAAGAAATAATTGAATGACACATTATATTTGATGTGATTTAGATGAAACTGAAAACCAGAAAAATTACGTGCTTTCTTATGAGCAAGAAATTCGCTCTCTCCCTGTCGACAATTCATGTAGGGAAGATGTGTCGATTGCCCAGCTCCAAGGTAAGCCGTCCAATATAGCCTTGACACGATGTGGATCGAATAATTTTTTCCTAATATTCTGTCTCTGAAGTAACCAATATGTCTGGGTGTTTTTTTTTGTGTGTGTGACAATTCCTCTCTTTTGATATTTTTTTCATTTGTGATTTTATTTTTTTTTATTTATAACTAGCAGAACACCCTGCGTTGCCCGGTCGTAAAATACGCATGGAGATTATATTTTAATCCATACAGAAACTGAGACATGTGCATGCGAGTATTAAGTTGTATTCTAAACAGTTCACTGCTTTTCGAATAAAAATGTACTCGAGCTTAAATCGAAACGAGAACCTAAACGCACTGAGTCAAGTACGATAACCATTAGACCAGCTTGACATGATCTTCAATATTTTTATCGAACCTACTTATTCTTAATAATAATAATAAGTAATCTGGCATGTAACCATTTACGCACGCGCATTGCTGAGACAGTTGACGAACAGGTAAACATCCCATGTCACAACGTAACAATTTCTTTTTAAGATTTGGCCTATGAGCACCCATTTTTTGCGGATGAAAACCGATTAAAACGTTTTTCACATATCTGACTACCCTATATACTAACTTCGAAGTCTGTAGATCAAAAGGTAATTTACTATATACGGTAAAACGTCTTTTCGCTTACACACGTTTTCACTCTTATATATATATATATATATATATATATATATTATTTTTAAAATATTATTTTTTACATTTCTTATTTATATTAGTTTTCATGCTTTTTTTTTGTTGTTGATATTTTATAAATTAACACCAGCGTCTGAATAAGCTTATCAAGAGACGATCAGAAAATAACTTAGTTGATGCACAGATAAAATAAGAAAAAAAAAAAACGCCATCTTTTTCTTATTACTTATTTATTTTTGCTTTTATTTCTTTTTTTCTTCTCTTCCTTCTTAACATTTTCATCGTTGCCTCGCTATGTTTCTTTGTTTTTTATTCTTTTTCCATATTAGATCCATGAAGCTTTATGTAATACTTTCTCTAAATCTCTGTCTAGATTTATTTAATAGACACTGAGAGAGCCAAAGAAATCGAATGGCGGTTATATTGTCATCTAGAAATCGGTATGCAAACATTAATATTCTGAAACGTTTATAAACTCTGGATCATTTCCAGTTATGTCTTAAATAACTGTTTTATAGGTATTGTTTTCGGCATTACATAACAACGAAGAGAACTCATATACTGTAAAACAGAATAAAGACGAGAAAAAACACAATGATATCAATATACATGTGCTGTCATAATAAGCAAACTGCCTAGTTATGCGCATTCAGTTTGCAATAAATATGTTAATTTATTATTGTTGAGTCACCAGAATGCAATGATTAAAATGATCAAGCGATTGTACTGAAAGTCATGCTGAAATTTTGCAGTACACTTGCTATATTTAGTATATATATCTGTCATGTTTATTAGATCTAACAGTTCCTAAATTTCAAATTTATATTTATCTATTTAAAAACATTATTATTATTATTAGATACTATACTTAGATCTTGGCCAAAAGGCCAGGAAAAGCTTAAAAGGTAAGAACAGCATCTATTAACAACAGACCTTGGATGTTAACCAAAAAAGCCAAGCACAAAAGTGTTACGCAGATATATATATATATATATATATATATATATATATATATATATATATATATATATAGTAAGTTATAAAATAATAATAATAATACCCCCCATCATGAAACCCCCCATTGTTTCATGACCGACCCCCCCCAAAAAAATAATACCAAAAGGCCGAGAGGGGTCAATAAGGACTGAAAGACCGAGGAGTGAGCGCCAACCAGATCTCGGCTGGACAAACGCAAAGAGAACTGGGACCTTGGGGAGGCTGAGTGCCACTCAAATTCCAGTATAAACCAATGGCCACTACCAGCGAAAAATCAATGGTAAGCGGTTGTTGCGATGATGTAAATTCATTTGCAAATGCTATAGAAGGGGGTGGAGAGGGGTGGACGTCTGGGGAGACTTGTTGTCACTCAGCTTCCAGAGAATACCACAGGTTTCCAATCAGATCGTTTGTTGAATGTGTGAAAGCTCCATGTGAGCCAATAATAATAATAATAATAATAATAATAATAATAATAATAATAATAATAATAATAATAATAATAATAATAATAATAATAATAATAATGTGGAGCTTTCACACAAGTCATCAAATATCTGATTGGAAACCAGTGGTGTTCTCTGGAACCTGAGTAGCAACAAGTCTCCCCAGACGTCCAGCTCTCTCCATCTTCGATAACATTTGCAAATAACTTTGCGTCATCCTAACAACCTCTTACCACTGCTTTCACGCTGGCAGTGTTCATTGATCTATACTGGAGTTTGAGTGGCACTATGCCTCCCCAAACTCCCAGTTCTCTTCCCTCTTGTCCAGCGGAGGTTGCGTCAGCGCGCTTTCCGCGGTCTTTCTATCCTCACTGACACTTCTCAGCTCTTTGGTATCACTTTTCTGGGTGAGGGGACGGTGATGACACAATGGGAGGGGATGCGTGATAGGGATGTGGAACTTGTAGATATGCAGCTTCAGTGTTCTTCATTCACTGTAACGCTTCTTCATTATATTGTATACTTGTATTATTCTCCGCATTCAAGAGTTTTTCTTAATATTTATGCCGTTTTCATTATCGTTAGTCGTTGTATTTTGCAGCTATTCCTCTGATTTAAATTTCTGCCATTTGTTTTTCAAAGTTTTTTGGAATTGTTCCTACTGCTCCTACTATTATAGGTATTTTGATTTTCTTCATCATCCAAATCCCTTTTAACTTCAGCCCGACTTCGAAGAGAGCTCACAACGATCGTGTGCCAGAACTATCTCCATTGTATGTAAACCACTGCGTTCGTCGGAGCTCTTCATAAGACTGCATATTTGCAGGCATATACTTCAAAACTGACAACAACACAGCTCAGAAGTTGCATGGAAAATCAGAGACAATTTGGCCAAGTTTTAAGATATGTACCTTGTCTAGCGAATCGTGTCGACAAATTTGTGTTCTGGCTTTCTTCTTTTTCACCTTAATTTCTTATTCTGCTCGTGCTGTCTCCTCCCACTGTATCGATTGCTGCGGTCACGTAAAGTGGTTTAGACACATAAGAAAATTAAACAACGAACTCATTAAAGGAAACACAATTTCGAAACATTCTGCAAATAGTCGTTTTACTGTGAATGTTTTGCGATGCGATCGAGCATCTAAATGTTAACGTAATATTGTCTTTGTCTGTCGAGACTACTCAGTTATCGAGCAACGTCAGCTTATCCCTATATGCTCTGAGGTAAATATCTTGCCAACTGTCGCAAACTCACTCCGACTCAAAACTGTCCGTCAGTTATTGCTATATACAGGCACATTTGATATTGAACATCTAGAGTACTATTAAGAATGTATCAACGGATTTGGGGGATTCCAAAACGCTACGCATCGCAAGTTGTTCTTGAAATGTTCAAAGATGTTCAATGAGAAAACTATTGACTACTCGGCACACATCAAGACCAATTCTGCCAAACGCATCCCAGCATTGTGTTGTCAATGGGTGCAACAGCTTTTGTTATTCGGGCCTTCAGCTCATCAATGTCTCTTGGAATGGGAAGCACATAGACTGGTGCTTTCACAAAAAATATCGCAGGGTGTAAGAACTGGTGATCTGAGAAGTCTGAATCTCCTAACTGCATTCTCAGCAATTACTGAAATCCATAGTTGTTGTCGTCTCACGAGGTTTTTGTGAAGGAAGGCTCTGGCCGGCGTTGGGTTGGATTAATACCATTATCTTCAGAGAATCATCACCTGGAACCGTAGAGATTCGACATCTCTATTCACTGCGCCACCGGCCCCGAAGTTCCTATCCCGTCGCGCTTACAACCTGACGAAGGCCTGTAGAAAGATGAGGATGATAGTCCGCAATAAATAAACAAATAGACCTTCCAAACCAAATCCTATCACAATCAAGACCAGTGATCAATTACATGCTAACTTTGTCTATGGGCGAAGTATTCAATTTAGTAATTTTAAGGATAAGTTCATCATAGTAAATGAAAATATGTGGCCCGAATAAATATATACTTTACTCGATATTTTTAACTAGATTTGTAAAGTTTTAGTCTTTAATGTCGAGGAAGGCGGTTGAAAGTATATAATTAAGATACCTCTGTATATCTATATATCTATAAAAGTGAACGTGTCTGTGTGTCTGTGTGTGTGCATTTCCCTACGCAGTAACTCTTTCAATTTACAGTCTACAGACTCGAAATTTGATATACAGGGTACTGAGATTTAGGGAAAATCTTTGTGATCGGTTGTCGGCCAGAAATTTAGCTGTAAAGGGGTCAGAGTTCAACGATTTGAACTTTGCCAACCCTACCAAACTGTTCCGAAATTTTAGGTCTTAACACTTGAAATTTTAGATATAGGTCCCTTGGACACGGATGTAACTTAACACCTTGATGTGAGCCCAAAACAATAAATGTTAAGAGATCATAATACGGGTCAAAATTTTAAATATTGACCTCTGCGGTCTCTACTAAATTACGCACATAATTTGTGGTCTAAACATTTGAAATTTGACATAAAGGGTAGTTAGAGATAGGGCAAGTGTTTTAACCGGTTTGGGTCGAAAATGATATATAAATGTAGTTATGTATGTATGTTTGCATGTCTAAAACCTTTGACAGTGCCGACGAATTTTTACAATATCAGTATCGTTTTAAATTTCGACCTTTCAGACGACAAATATAGAAACATTGGCTAACAGTAAGATCTAAGCACTTTTCTACAGGGGGAGTCGCTTTTTTCGCCGATATTTTTGAAAATCCTCCCCTTTCGATTGTCTAGCCTTAATTAAAAAAAAATCACCCCCCCCGTTCTTTTCCTCATTCGCGGTAAGGTTCGAGCCTGCCTCCCCGCTACCAGTTTTTTTTTTCTATTTTTTTTTGTTTTTTTGCTCAACAGACACATCCAAAAACTCGGGCAACGCCGGACTAAAATGCTAGTGTATGTATATATATATATATATATATATATATATATATATATATATATATATATATATATATATATATATACAAGAACAGTACTCTATATATATTTATATAAAATAAATAATAAAATAAATAAATTAGTGTCCTTATTAAATAAAAAAAAAATACGATTTGTTATAAAACTTACCATACACACAGCAAACAAGAATTTAAATTTAAAAAACAGTAAGTTTTAATGATTTAATAATAATATAGTAATTTATTTACAAAGCACACTTTTGTTTGATCTCTTAATACGTTAAATTGTTTATTCTAATATTTTATCGACAACCACTGGATTTTCTATCATTTAGCACACTCGCACAACCAGCGCTCTCAATATATCAGAGACATTCAATCTTGCTTCAACGAAATTGAGATTTAAACATTAACTCTTATGAAATAGTATTAATGTCAGTCAGAGTGATCAGATTCTTACTTTATTACAACTGAAAGTGCTAAACAATGAGTAACAAGTTTCTTAAAAGGGCTGACATTATTCTTTACTATAACAATTCTTAAATACCTACAGACCCTAGTGTTTCATCCTTTCCTGGGATCATATATATATATATATATATATATATATATATATATATATATATATATATATATATATGTGTGTGTGTGTGTGTGTGTGTGTGTGTGTGTGTGTGTGTGTGTGTGTGTGAGAGAGAGAGAGACTTTACCTATCTAAAGCATATCATCTCTGTGATGCCTCGATCTTACTCGATTTTGGGCAATTAAGGTCATACTAAAATTTGAATATCTCTAACTCTGAAGGGATACATATATGTATATATATATATATATATATATATATATACTCATTTTTTTATATTCAAAAGTAATGGACTAATGAATTCAACGAAGTTGTTAGATAGTGCTCAATAAAAAGAGCTGATAATACTTGTTTATTGTTATATAAACATGCTCACATCCCGCTGCTACAAATAGCCACGTTTCAATCAAACAACAGATATCATCAGGCAGCGAGTTGACTATTCAAAAGTTCAATGAATAACCTTATTATTACCTGATTATTCATTGAACTTTGTAATAGTCAAGTCGCTGCCTGATGATATCTGTTGTTTGATTGAAACAAGTGGCTATTTGTAGCAGCGGGATGTGAGCATGTTTATATAACAATAAACAAGTATATATATATATATATATATATATATATATATATATATATATATATATATATAGGTCTAATATAATATCAGTTGTCTTTTTTATTTGTCAATTTTTGCAATGTAACGGGCTAATTTTCTAAACGTTCTCAAATAGAAAGACTAGAGAAATTCACTGACTGTATTCACTTTGTCAACCCACTGTGTCATCTTAAGGTACTGCGGTATAGTAGATATTTATTGGAAAAATTTACTAATCATCTAATGCGTCTATAAAATTTGAGTAAGCTTTCCCCACTCACAAAACATAGCGGGTTGTTAGGGTTAGGTTTTTGGCTAAAATAAATCTTGTGGGTAAGGACGGCGTACACAGGTGTTTATAGGTGGATCAGCCACTAATGAGCCTTTTATATACCACACTACCCGAAGACGACCAATGTGGGTGAAAAACTATAGTATATTTGGTGATTCTTTTCTTATGCCGCTGAGAAGGCACGGGAGTTTTACTGCTACTAGAAGACAATGGGCATAAAAAGGATATGCTGAAACTAGCCCTAGTATTCAGATCATGTCTATATTAACAAAAAAAATTTGAAGAAATACACTTATATATATATATATATATATATATATATATATATATATATAAAAATGAACGTGTATGTTTGTCTGTGCACATTTCCCTACGCAATACCTCTATCATTTTAAAGTCTATACACTCAAGATTTGATATACAGGCTTCTGAGATTTTGAAAAATCTTGTGATCTATTTTCGGCCAGAAATTTGGCTGTTAAGGGGTCAAAGTGCAACGATTTGCCTTTTGAGAATTTAACCAAACTCCTCCGAAAATTTTTATTCTAAACACTTGAAATGTAAGATATAGTTTCTTGGGCATGTATCTAACTTAATAAATTAATTTGACCTCAAAACAATAAATGGTAAGAGGTCATAATAGATTTAAACTAAAAAAAATTGACCGCTTTTTTTTCTTGCTCAACATACACCTCATCATAGCCGGGCAATGCCAGTCTGAAATTATATATATATATATATATATATATATATATATATATATATATATATATATATATATATATATATATATATACCTGTACCTTCATATCTCTATTTGTTCGGTCACTTTATTTTGTGCATGTGTTGACATATTAAATGCAAAAATAAAAACCAAAAAATTATTTCCTTCTCCATGCTTCAAAAACCTCTTATGACTTTCAAATCACTATTCTAAAACACATACGCAGATCTTGTAACATTAATATGTCTAAATATATATATATATATATATATACACATATATATACATATATATACATATTTATATATATATATATATATATATATATATATATATATTAAAATAAAATAAAAATTTTATACCTAAATTGACTAGTATCTCTTTCTTCTCGGGAATCAGTAGTGCAGGGTCAGATAATCACTACTGGTCGGGATATTCGAACCCGGCCCCGAAGCCATCTCTGTCTCCTTAAGTAAGGAACAAACACCACGCCCAATCTCAACCACGAAAAACATAGTTAAAAGTTTTTCATTTATTTTTTTAATAACGTAACATCCAACCATAGTTATCTAATGATTATAACACAATGATCTACACATTCGAGTTTAGGTTCCCATTTTCTATTTAGTAATATATATATATATATATATATATATATATATATATATATATATATATATATATATGGTCAAGAATTGTACGTGTCAACTGAATTAAATGAATAAATTGTAAGATGGTCAAGACCATGAAATTTGAAATATAGACTTTTCTTATTTATTGATTATATGCTATGTAATTACTTTTAGCTTCTTAAATAAGGATTGGTATATATAAAATGTAAATTAATGTGAATAAAGAATATTGCCACAGAAATATATATATATATATATGTGTGTGTGTGTGTGTGTGTGTATGTGTATGTGTGTGTGTGTTATTGTTAGTGGGAGTATTTCCCAAGTTTATCAATATTTATTAAAAACATCATCTGATGGCGGTTGCACTTCCAAATCATATAAGTACGAGAAAATACTCAATTTACAATGGAGAAAACAGCGAAAACCATTTTAATAATACATGTTTGTCAGTCATTAAAATATATCAGTTATGTACGTAAATGACTTAAGTGTCAAGAAAAATAAACTATCTTTTCTGTTGAAATACACGGCCTGTCCTACTATATTTGACCAGCTGCTTTTTCAAAAATCAATACACCATATGTACCCAGAATAAAAACTAGTTCATGATAGCTCTTGTATCTTCTCCTTTTTCCGTCTCTACCTCATTCTCTCTCAGTCTCTGCCTCTCTTCCTTTTACTCTCTCTCTCTCTCGCTTTCTTTTTCTGCCGTGCTTTGTCATAAGGATAAACCACAAAACAAACTGAAACGTTGTGAAATATCTCCGAGCTCCTGGGCAAGTGCAACAAGGGATAGCAGACAATGGAGGGATATTTGTTTTCTAGGGACCAGAGAATTTGAACATAACCGCTTTCGTAATAGGGACGCCCTTCGTCCAAATATAAAGGCAAAGCACCGTAAAGATCCACAAAACCTGAATATGGATGTCAACGTGGTTTCAAAGCACGAGGCAAAGCAGGGTTATCAGTTCACTCGAGAAGGCATCTTTCACCGACCTGCATATGCAGGTTCATCGGCAGAGGAGGAATGTGTCGGACGTCTGCAGTATTGTAAACATACATGAGGGCCATAAGAGCTACTGAAATTGCATACTGAACCATCATTAATAGTCTTCGATGAGGGCATCCACCATATATATATATATATATATATATATATATATATATATATATATATATATATATATATATATATATATGTATATATATATATAAATATATGTATATAAATATATATATATAAATATATATATATATAAATATATATATATATATACATATATATATAAATATATATATATACATATCTATATATATATATATATATTTGAGGGGGGATTCCAAGAGTATAGTATCCTATTACCTACCTTATGTACTTCCGAATTTATTTTTAATACTTGGTTATCACCATTTTAAAATCACTTCTACAGAGATTTCATGGCGCAATTCTTTCTCAACCTCTCCCCATCACAATAGTGAAATGAAGTTTTCACGTTATCTTTGTATGAGTGCAGTTATAATAACAATTCAGTTTGCTGTCCTTTTTCATTTTTCGTGCAGTATAAAAAATAAACCTAATTACTTTTGAAAAACCCCTTTATGCGTGTGCATATATATATATAAATATATATATATGTATATATATATATACATATATATATATATATATATATATATATATATATATATATATATACACACTGCGTGTCAAATTATTAACATTATTAACGAGATAACATTTTTTTACCAGTTTCAGAAACTTATCGGTAGTTTCGTATCAAAAGCTTCGGAAACGTGGCAATTCAGATATGCAAGTACTGTGAAATTTTCGTACTGTTTTGCGCAATGTAAACAACTTTCAATCGTAATTGTTGAATCCACGGTATTTGTCAGTTTATTAACAAAGCACTTATTGTCGTCAACTGGACGTAAAGGTGGTTTGAGATGTACTGAAAAAGCGTACTATTAGAGAACAGCTAGCAAGAGGTAAAACTTCTCTCGAAATATGGAAAATAAACAGTAGGTAAAATCAAACTGTGGGGAACTTTTTCAAGGACCCTACAAAGATACGTAAGAGAGCTGATAAAGATAAATCTAGAGATTATTCACGCCGTTATCCACTGCAAATTAAACGTAAAGTTTGTAAGCATGCTGGGCAGGCAAGTCGAGAAGTCTTTGACCAAGGCGGATTGAAGAATGTCTCAAAAAGCACTCGATGTCGCCTGATGAAATAAGTGGCAAAGTCTTTTAAGCCTCTATCAAAGCCATCTCACAAAGAAAACTGATAGAAATGGCCAGAGGACAATAACTAGGGTTCTCTGCGCTACGGAAAATGGAGCGCCCTGCGAATTCACCAGATTTGAACACGATTGAAAACCTTTGGAGTATCATGAAGCGACGCCTCTATGCAAGTCGACGCCAATTTAAGAACAAAGATGAATTCTGGGATTCTCCCCAAGAGGTATCGCAAGGAATAAGTGTTGACGAAATCACAAATTTAACGAATTCTATGGACCAACGTCTTTTACAAATCATTCATAAAAAAGGATCGCATACCCCCTAATAATTATGTCAACGTCAAAATTGCTATGTAGTTATTGTGTTCTAAGCATTTTTCTAGTAAATTTAATGTTTGAAAATTATTTCAATAAACAAGTTATGGGTATATTGTGTTTTTCTAAACCTCGTTAATAACTTGACACACTGAAATCCACAGTTGTTTCTATCTTCTGCCACAGTTTCGTTAATACTGCTTCAAATACTTTTTTTATTTTCTAACTGGAGTAGCTGAATAGTATTGTAAACACTTTCTCAAAGTTTCATGGATTTTTATTCACTCGTTCCTTAAATATTTAATAAAATGTGTAAACTCGATAATAATTTGATACGCAGTCTATATATGTGCGTGTTTTATATTTTTTGCCAACTAAAATTAGTGTTTAATGCTTTTGAGATCATTCCAATAAATGCTAATTACCGCCATTCCACAGATCCGAACACATCTACAACGTTATCTTTCACTCGATTAGCTTGAACCTTACACTTAGGCCGGGATTAATTACAATGTGAATTACGAGAAATGATACAAATGCAAACGGCATAGCTAGCAGTCGGAAAGCGTTCAATCGACCGAAACCGTTAATGTACATAACACCAATTTATTGCATTTTTTTAATGTTTTCTTTAGATTTTCCAAACTTGGATTAACGTTAAGAATTATGAAAATGCTTATAATTACAACTCGTTATAATTATATTTACACCTACAGACAGAATTGTTTTTTGCTTTTTTCAATCTTATTGCAGCTAGTGATAATTACTGCCGGTCAAATGATTCGATCCAATTTAGGAAGAGAGAATAAACAAGTGAACAATCTTATCTAAGTTTATATTCTGATAACCTATTGTGTGTTTATGACCGTTGAAGTAAATACTGTAAAATCTATACGTCCATTATTATTTTATATACATATATATATATATATATATATATATATATATATATATATATATATATTACACACACACACTTACATATATGTATATATATATATATATATATATATATATATATATATATATATATATATATACTAATATCGAACAAGATAAATGCAACTGTCGATCCCGCACACTTTGCCCACTTCAAAATAAATGTCTAACCAAAAGCATAGTTTACCAGTCCATAACATTTACGAAAGAAAACCAGAATAACAAGAAATATAACATAGGTATAACGCCCTTAGATTTCAAAACCCGATATTATTGCCACAAAAGTACATTCGAAAAAAACACACATAATGAAAACAACTCTAGCAAACAAATACTGGAAACTCAAAGAAAGTGTCCGTTCGCCAGTAGTGGAATTGAAAATAGTAAGACAACCAAATGCATGTATTAACCTATACGATCAGTGTAGATTATACCTCCATGAAGTTGCTATCCTATACTTTAAAGAACCTCAAGAGCTATTAAACTGTAAGGGGGTAATAGCGAAGAATGGTGAGTCCAGAATAAACTTTACTCTAGGATAGGGATATAAAATAACATTCAAATTAACAATAACAATAAAAAATAAAATCTATGAATAAAATATACATATACATAAATTATCATATATATATATATATATATATTTATATATATATATATATATATATATATATATATAAACTACCATATATGAAACAAAAATACAAAATAGCACATTTAACCTAGTTTAAAATATGTCAGAACGCTAGATATCTAGGCTTCCCGCTAAAATCTCACGCACAAAAGAAGGGGCGAACCGGAGGTCAGTTGGGCTTTTGTTCTATACGTGGCTGCTCATTCGCTGATTAGGAAAGTTGCGTAAGGAATTAGAAAGCTGATTGGCTAACTAAAACCTCAATAGGATGTGCATATAAAAAACGCCAGACTACCACAACTCCTTGTATAAGCCTTAGGAATCCTAGCGTGGATGAAACGCGGAATATGCAGAGTAGCTTAGTTGGCATATATATTTTATAACTTACTATTATATATATATATATATATATATATATATATATATATACATATATATATATATATTGTATTTCTAGAAGGAATTGGGTGTGGAGTCTAAAAAGCAGTGTTTATTTTAATGTATTAGTAAATTTATTAATACTTAGAAAAGAAAACATTGCCCACTGTACTGTAGATATATAATAAGCTCAATACGTATAGCTATCATAGAGCTATATTTATATTGCTTAAAACGATTTATACTTGTAAGTTAAAAATCTGTTTCAAAAGGTAAAAAAAACCAACAACATCAACTCGATTGTACGATCGTTTCGGAAAAACTGCTCATTTTATTTAGCGCCAATATAAAATATTTATTGTTGTTCAATCAGTCTATCTTGGGGCATGATGCTATATCTTGTCTGTGAATGGTTTTCAACCATTCACATACAAGATATAGCATCATGCCAAAAGAAATAACAAATATTGTAATGGGACTTAATAAAGAATATCTGCCTTAATAACGACTACAATACTAGTTTTATTTAGCTGTCTCTTACTTCTTCCCCACCTCTTTTTGCTGATGAGGAGACTATGTTTAAAAGACAAAAATTTGGTAAATTATTGTCAATACTTATTGTCAATCTCAATAAAATGAACATCGTTTCAGAAACGATCGAATAATCGAGTTGATTTTGTTTTTATTTATTTAAAAACTGATTTTTACCTAATGAATCTTTTTACACCATATATATATATATATATATATATATATATATATATATATATATATATATATATATGTATATATTACGTTGCTCGCCCATATCATGGGAGAGTTCTAGGAAAGATGACGTAAAAATAATATGTTCCTATTACCAGCTGGCCAGTCTCATGCGGTTAAATGTTATTCATTCATGCAGGAGAAATAAAGGGAAAAACACGATGTGAATTTTTCTCAAGAGAAAACTAAATTGAATATTGCTACCTTGAACGTTACTTCTTGATACGAAAGAGCCGGATAATTCAAAGGTAAGAACATTTATTGTTGCGAGAGAATACGCTTGATATAACGTGGATGTTGCTGTCTTTCTGAAACCCTTTATATTGATGAACCCAAGGAACTAAAAAGTAAGAAAAAGTTGTTTTTGGCTACCAGATCAGATCTCAGTAAGAACAACCACTGTAGAATTAGTGATAGAATCCTGTTACTGAAAGTACCTATACCTTTGGATCGTTACGTGGCAGTTATCTCAGTATATGCCCCTACTTTGAATAGTAGGCAGGATGTCGAAATGAGGTTTTATCAATATCTAGGGAATTGTATACTAGGGATACCAAAACCAGATCAGATTTTGTTGCTTAAATACTTTAATTCACAGATTGGCAGTGATCACAACCGCCGAGGTCTCTTAGGAACATATGAACTTTGTAAGGCAAACGATAATGGGATTCTTCTTTTGCAGCTGTGCACTGAAAATAATTTTGCAGTATGTAACAGCTTCTACCAAAACCCCATTCGCAAGCTAACTTGGATACAGCCTAGATTAAAACATTGGCATATTCTTTATCACGCCGTCCTGCACAAGCGTGATCCCTAGGATTTATTTACTGTAAGAATTATGCGGGGTGCAAACTGTGACACTAATCACAATGGTGTTCGTTCGAAACTTTAGTTGTGTATGAGAAAAAGGTGGGAGCCACTAGAGTAAATGTACCTGAACGCATTGATGTCTACAAGTTACAAAATTAGGAAGCGTGTGAAATTCTTAGGGCCTGCATTCATTAATATGTCATTTGTTGTAACTGGGGGACGATTAAAGTCTCAAGCATATTGTAAAGGTGCTGAAATTCTTGGCTTTAAGAAAATCTAACACAGGGCGTGGGTTGTAAAAATGACTATATGATCAATCTTGTGGAATAGACAGAAAAGGTTTACGAGATATGCTTGTGCTCTATTGGATCAGCTAAAATAACCGCAGAAAAATGTATAAAGAACCAAAATTAAATGTGCAGAGTGAGATGCATACAAAGTAGAACAGGTGGTGAGCGAATTTATCAGTAAACATTCAGACGGATTATGAGCGCAAAAATTCAAAAGATAAATATTACTAAATTAAGGTCCTTGATAAGATCTACAACTATATCAAGTGGTGAGTCTTTTGGGAGTGCGGAGCTAGCCTTTAACTACCATTGCTCCCAGGTCTACTCTGACCCGGAGTGGTAGTATCTGTTAGGGTCCCAACTATGGGTTGAATATAAACCGACTTGAAAACAAAAAAATTAGTCCTTTAAAAGATCTTCAAAATCGTTGGATTTTGCATTAAATAACCCGAAAAGGATGATATGCCGTAAAACAACCAGACCAACCAACAAAATCAGACACACTTTTAATCTACAGCCGGTAACATTGGTACTTGTGAAATGTAAGGATTTTCAATAATGTTGGGGGGGGTAATGAAACAATGGACAGACAATTTTCGAGATCTTTTTGATAATCCGCCTGAAGTAAATGATATATTATTGAGAGTCTCCCTCAAAATGAGGTCGTTGATGAGATGATGACTGATACCTGCATCGAGGAAATCAAAATCACATTAATAGAGAGCAAAATGAACCAGGACTTGATGAGATAGCTGTTGAAGTATTGCTATTTAGAGGAGATAGCATTTCAACGCAGTCTATACATATTCTGGAATTACTTCAGTAGTTAAAACATAATATGAAAGTGTGGGTGAACTATAATTGATCTCTGTCTGATCCAATTTCAGTTAAAAACAGTGTGAAAAAAAGGTGATATATTTGCCCCTATATTATTTTTCATATATTCCGCTGTGATGCTGGCGCTTGCTTTTAGAGGCATAGATCTGATACGACGTATCCTAGAAAAACCTCATTATTTATGTAACATGAATGCGTTTATAAAATAATATATATATATATATATATATATATATATATACACATATATATATATATAAATATATACGTATATATATAAATATATATGTATATATATAAATATATATATATATATATATATATATATATATTTCTGTGCTTTATATCTATTATAGTTCTTTGCCTACATATTATTTGCATCCGATAATTATGTGTTTAAAAATCTAATTAATGTCCAAGTATCATGCAGGAAGAGGTCGATAAACTTGTTGTACTCGCTTGGTACCGCAGTACCCTGTTTCTTTATATAATTCCCTATGAATTAAGGAAGATAACCTTCTAAATGATTAAGGCTTTATTTCAGTATTTGTTTGCCGTGTCGTTATAAAAAAACAACACTTTAAACTTAACACAAGATCAATCCTACAACTAATATGAACTTTTTTCGTCGAAAACATGCCAACCTCACAAATGGTTCTGAAAGTACTATGCTACGCAAACAATACAGAAATTCATCTACGATTAGCGAACGAAAACGCGACCATTAGACGGCAAGAAAATATAAATATAAAATTCCTCAGATAAGTCATGTATAATTATTATAGAGATGCACATGCAGCAGAACATACGAACACATCCTACCACACAAACACACACACGCACACACCCACCCACACACACACACACACACACATATATATATATATATATATATATATATATATATATATATATATATATATATATACACCTATAACTGTGTATGTTGGTTTGTGTTTGGGTGTGTGCACATGTGTATATATATATACATATATATATATATATATACATATGTATGTGTGCGTGTGTGTATGTGTGTGTGTGTGTGTGTTGTTCCGATATTGACGAAAGTCATCCCCTCTTTATGATTGTCTAGCCTTAGTTTTAACCTACACCCGGTTTGGTGGTGGTCGTAACAGCAAAGAGTCAGGTTTTTTCCATTCTTTTCCTCCCTCGCGATACGGCTTCGAGCCTGTCTTCCTACTACCACTTTTTTTTTGCTCAACATACACCTCCAAACACTTGGGCAGGGCCGGGCTGATATGCTAGTATATATATATATATATATATATATATATATATATATATATATATATATATATATATATATATATATATATATTATTTTCTTTTATTTTTTTTTTAAGTTTGATTTTGAAATGTCGTTACTATCAATGTATACTGTTTTGGTTTAACATGCCTTGATTGTTATTTTAAAACTATTCACTGTTAGTTTGGAGTTAAGCTCAATGTGTGTATTTAATAGGGACAGAGCATATATAGTGCAAAATTTTGTTGGAAATGCAAGGACTCACGTTTTCTTTTTTATAACCTTCGTTTATTTCCTGGATATTTCCATTACAGCCGTTTCATTGATGAGTTGGCAATTTTACGAATTATGTTTCCGTAAGAATATTATGTCGTCATTAACGTCTTCGGATTTTTATCCATGAGATTTTTATAATAAATGGTATATTTTTAACATGCTGGACATCATATTCCGGTAAAAATGATTTCCACACGCATGCTTCCTCACTTCCTCCATCATTTGGTGGTATGTCATATATATATATATATATATATATATATATATATATATATATATATATATATATATATATATATATGTGGGGGGTTGTTGGTGGGTGTGTGTACAATAGCTGTATCAACAAGTTAAAACCATATATACGCATATAGAGATTTCTCCACTGATATTATAAGGTTATAAACATCGATTGAGAGAGGTGTTTATGTCTTTATCCATCATTATTCCGAAGCTTAAGAAGAGGAAATAGATGACTAGGTTGCAAACAGTTAAATACTAGCAAAGTGTATAGAATATTAACGCATATGATATTTTGGGGAATGATGGGTGAGATGTATGTTTGGTATGAGGAGGGTTGTACTAATGACGAAAAATTAAAGCTTTACTGAGAACTTGAGAAAAATGTGGAATTAAACAGAATTAGTTACATGAGAAATAAGCGCAGACTATAATACAGAGTTATTGTCATTATATGAAGAAATGAAACATTGACAGTGGCTATATAACGGAGTAAACATATAATCTATGAGCAAAGGGGATAGAAAAGCGTTAGAAAGAATTATAAATAGGCGACAAAGTATAAGGAGATAATTGAATAGAGCAAGCTGAAGAGGAATACAATTCAGTGAAGACATCCAGCAATATAGCTATATATATATACATATATATATATGTATATGTGTGTGTATGTATGTATATATATATGTGTGTGTGTGTGTATATATAGAAATAAAACTTACAATAAGTTTACCAAGGTAATCAAAATGGTAAACTTAAAATATATTATAAATATTAAACATTATAAATATTACTCTTTCAAATACCCACACAGATATAGTTCAATTCTTAATAAAAACTCAATAAGAATTTCTTATTCTACTATGCCTAATTTAGCACAAAGAATCTTAGCATCTAATAATAAAAAATTAAATCAGCCCAAGAAATCCCTTTCCCAATACAACCGAAAAGCAACTGCAATTGTATTAAGAAACATCCTTGCCCCCTCAATAATGATTGCATCCATAAAGATGTAATATATTCATGCACAATTACAGAGCTCCCACGCAATTCTCCCATAAAATACAATAATATTTTGTCACCAAATTATAATTATTAATCCAACAAACGAATAAACCAGCCCCTCTATTTTCAATAATACAACCAGCTATAATAATAATAATAATAATAATAATAATAATAATAATAATAATAATAATAATTTTCATAGCAGCCATCTTAACACTGGCAACACTAATTATCCCCTCCAAAACAATCCTGCTAACATCACTGTCCTACCCTCTGTTCATCAAAATGAACAAAATTTAAATTCTCTTCCCAGTATAAATCAACAAGTTAATATTAATTCTCGACCCCGGGCTATTAATAAAACATATACATATATTGGTGCTACTTCAACTTTAATAAAGAAAAGAATTTCAAACCACACTTCTTGCAATAACCAACATTCAAATAATCACCAGGGAACTTCTCTAAGCTTAATTCTTCCAATACCCACTTTTCAATTAAATGGACCATCCTAAAAAAAAGTTAAGTCTTATACTCCAGGATCTATGTCTTGTCACCTCTGTACATCTGAAGCTATAACTATTATCACCTCCCCACAAAGTAGTAATGTAATAAACTATAAAATCTGACTGATCTCCTATTGCAAACATATGTCCAAATTTAAATATGGTAAATTTGAAATTACATTGCTATTAAGTACACCCTTCAAATATATATCTTTTCCCATACTTATTTTTTTATCTTACCTTCTAAGCTTTTTATATTTTAATTTTATTTGTGTGTCTTTATTTCTTTGGCCGTTTTCTCATCTGCTGTCTCCGTTTATTGTATAAGTACACCTATTAATTAAATATATACACTCATTTTTATTCTATGTATTTGTTTATTATATTTTACTATATGCATTTACATACACATTTATTTGCCATATTCCATAGTTTGTAGATACCGGCAATTCCCTCCCTTAAAATTGTACGTATGTATGTATGTATGTATGTATGTATGTATGTATGTGTGTTTATGTTGTATATGCTTTTGGATATGTATATATGTATGCATACGTGTGTGTGTGTTTGTATATATATATGTGTATATATATACGTGTGTGTTATTGTGTATGTATGCATACATGTATATATGTGTATGCGTGTGTGTATGTATGTGTGCATTTGTGTGTCTGTCTGTATGTATATGCCTGTATATATATGTATATATATATGTATATATATATGTATATGTATATATATATATGTATATATATGTATATGTGTATGTGTATATAGTTATCTATAGTTTTTAAGTTTTTTTTACTTTTTAATTTTTAATTTTCAATTTTTAATTTATTTATATTCATTTTTATTCATTTATTTTTTATTTTTTTATTTTTTTTCAATTTTTCTCATTTATTTTTTATTGTTTTATTTTTTTATTTACCTATTCACTTTTTTTACTCTAAGCTAAATAGCTAAGTTTACGAAATGGAGTTTCTATTATATTAAGAAATATAATAGAAACTCCATTTCGTAAACTTAACTATTTACCTGTTTCACTGACTCGTGTTTCTTAATTTCATTCTGAGACTTTCACGTGCGTATATAAGTTGACCTTATTATTAACGCTAAATTTAGCGCTTTTTGTCTGGGTCATTTTTTCCTTGCTTTTTAAATTTAAACGTTCACTGTTTTTCCATTTGTTCTTTTTTATCCTTAATTTACTTGATTCTTCCGGCCTTGACAGACGTGTTTAAAATATTCTCTCAAGTGCTTTTTCTGTGCACATTTGAACTTTTCTTTTAATGATTTTGAACTCATTCCATTTGTAATTTTTTTCCAATAAATTCTGCTGTTTGGATCATTTTGGACAATCTTCCAGTTACGCTATTCCTTTGGAACTTACCTGTTAGATTGGAAGTTTTTTTAATTCGACCGTGTTTGGATTTTACCATTCTTGGATTTTTACCCTGCACCGGACTATCCATTCATGTGAAATCTTTTTATCATTTGTTTTCTTTTACCTCCTATTCCCCTTACCTCACCCTTTTTTTAACCAAATAAGATCTTTAACTTACTTATGGTTTCATTAAATACTTTTACATGTAAAATCCGATCCCGCATTTTGCTAATTCCTTCCCTCTGATGAGAAGGAGAGTATTTCTTCGAAACTCCGCGGATTAAGGAATATCTACTTATCTTGTGCTTCCTTTTTAAAAGTAAATATGTTTTAACTCATTTTCAATGTGTTTTTAACATGTTTTATTAATCATTTTTTCATATATATATATATATATATATATATATATATATATATATATATATATATATATACATGTGTGTGTGCGATATGCTTACGCAATTATATTTTACTTTTATTAATACCAATTCTTTAATTTATAAAGCCCGATATTACAAAGCCTATACAAATAAATGAAATTATATTAATATCTAGGTAGGTCGTTGGGTACTCTACAGTAAAATTCAAAGATAGCGTAACTTCAAAATAAAACAAACATAATTGTTACTACTATTCCGATTTTTCAGATTTTATTATAATGCCGATATTTTTTAAAATTTATTTTTAAAGGTTATGATTTTGTATTGTTCTTAGGAGTAACGGCAGAATAAATCGAAAAAATTAACTTGATTATTACATGAGTTAATTTCCCTACGAATCAGGTGATGTTTAGTATTCAACCTTACTATGCTGAAACCAATAAATGGTTTGATTGATCTCTTGAAATTTGGAATATAGCTCTGTTCTTATATATATATATATATATATATATATATATATATATATATATATATATATGTGTGTGTGTGTGTGTGTGTGTGTGTGTGTGGCTGTGTCTGTGTGTGTATGTGTGTTGACTCTCCTGTTGATCTCGACGGGCCAGCTTGAAGGCTATTAGCTTTGAGCAATGGAAGGGACACCCTTTATATAAGACCAATGCTTTTCCTTTGGACACTTCCATACTTCCCCCTTTTTGTGGGGAGCTGTTTTGCCCAAACATCATGGGGAAACAAATACGGTGGAAAGCTGAAAGCTTAACTGGCCTATAGCCAGATTTCTTATTCATTTTGCTATTCGTTATGGTGTAATAGTCGACATCGCTAAATTAGAAGGATTTATACTTCCCGTGGAATCTTGGCGTAGCGGTAAGGTGTAAGATGTATTTACCTTTCGTTTCCGCTTTCGACTTGCGCTTTCTAACTACTAACCTACTAACCCTGTTTTTTTTTTCATACTAAC
>NC_136490.1:45225629-45338129 GCF_053919585.1 Euprymna scolopes | reverse complement strand
TTATAGGAGTAAAGATTATAAAATTACGAAAAAATCATCTGAATCTTATTACGATTTCTTAGGTGTATGTTCTGTGTACCAAGTAGTATGCACATTTTATCGTACAAGATAGATGAGTCCTGCGGTTCCAAATTGTTGTCTGTGTTAAATATTGAATTCTTTTCACACACTACGGTTTTCATGCAAAAGAAATAATTTTAACTATTAAAATAATTACTGACGCTTTTTATAATCTTTACCCAATTTATAATCGCTGATGTTCCATTCCTCATTTAAAAGATTACTTATACTACACTTTTATGAATCTTGTCATGAGGGGTATTTACGATATTGAAATCACTTTACTTTATATACCTTTTTGGGGATACCAAATGTGTTGGAGTCAGTCTAGGAAATGGTTGGATCGGTTTATGATAGGAAATCACTTTGTTTGTGATATTACAATTACATTACATTATATATATATATATATATATATATATATATATATATATATATATATATATATACATATAAACCTCGATTTTGCTGCTTTGGTTTTGCTGCTTCGGTTGTCTCCCCTACATTTGAAGGTTTTGCTGGTTTCCCTTACCTTTGTCGATTTTGCGGGAAGACAACCGAAGCAGCAAAATCGACAAAGGTAAGGGAAACCAGCAAATCAGCAAAACCTTCAAATGTAGGGGAGACAACCGAAGCAGCAAAACCAAAGCAGCAAAACCAAAGCAGCAAAACCGAGGTAGCAAAATTAAAGCTAGCTGCTTGCCAGACACTGTATATCCAAATGGAAGCAAAACTTAAACCAGTCCCAGAAAATTTTAATTACAGAATAGTATTATTTTCTTTAAAAAGCATGCGGATTTTAAGTAGTTTCGTTACATAGAGCAAAGATGTGAGCATTTTAATATTCAAATCGGCTAAAAGTATAGATATATCCATATGCCAAATTTTTGCGATTTTATGTTCGAAATTTCGGCTACTATTGATCAAAATTTAACATTGAAATACGAAAGTCCTGAATTGTGTAATCGGCTTTGAGGAATTTTGTCTTACTTTGCATAGTAGTGTTTTTAAAAGCGGGGATCACTTTTCTATGTTAATTAAATGTAAAATGAGAACCCATTTCATGGCCATCTTTTTGGGGAGTTTTTTAATTTTTTTTTTACCGGTGGTGCTTATTGTGTCCTGGTATACCAACAAAAAACTTTCCTTAAGAACTTATTTTTTACAGATTTAAAGGTATGCTGAAAACGAATATGACATATAATTCTCGCAAAAAAGTATTTTCAGATAATTAAGTAAAAATATGCTCGTAAGTCATTGACCACAACTTATAACATACGATATGTTATTGCTAAATTCCCGAAAAATCATTATTTGCAAAAAAAGTAAAATACAGCATTCGTTTTCAGCACATCCAAACCCTATAGTATACAAGTTTGTTTTTAAAAATAGGTGTTGCTTTGGTCAACCAGGCCACAATGACCAAATAAACATCACCTCTAAAAAGAATTACCGACCAGCCGAAAAAAGGTTGCCATAAAGTGGATGATCCTTTTACCTAAATTAATATAGAAAACTGAGCCCTCACTTTTTAAAAATATAATTTATTCATATCTTTTAAACTAATCGTTTCCTAGAATTGTAACTGTTTTTTTTTCATTTCGAGTACCACCGAAAATGTATAATAATGGTAATTTTCTAGTAGTTTTTTTTTTGTGGGTGAAAAGATACTGAACATTTAACAATATTTCAATCATAGTCATTTGTTTTCCTAGTTTTGCATATAAATTACAAAATATCTGATATTTTGCCAAAACGTCTGGATTTGATGAAGGAGAGACTAAAACTTGTTTCAATGGTTTCAAATGATCTCAAATAACAGTAAGGAGAGATTAATTCAAAAAATTCCTCATATGTTATATCTCCCTTCTTTGGTTTTCATACATAAAGTATAGTGTATAACGATTATTAGATACTGGAGATATTCATAATCGTACCCTATTTCGAAAAGCTGAGGGATATAATATATATTATTGTTATTGCTATTTCAGATCATTTGAAACCATAGCCTGAACGCTGTTTGAAAATTAATTACTGAGCTATAGTATGTTTAGAGTATCATTTTTATGAATAAGTTAACATTTGCATTCTGTATTAATA
The DNA here is from genome assembly GCF_053919585.1 of Euprymna scolopes. Lineage (NCBI taxonomy): Eukaryota > Metazoa > Mollusca > Cephalopoda > Sepiida > Sepiolidae > Euprymna > Euprymna scolopes. Next base: position 45,335,969 of record NC_136490.1, on the reverse strand, counting down.
TATTTACGTGTGACATCCTTATCCTGGTCTAGATTTTGAACCAAACGTATACAAATGTCAGCATTTTGTAGTGGTTATAGGTTTTGAATGATTATAACACATAAAAACTAATGTCTTCTTATGCATATCATTTGAAAGTTTTTGCATCTACGATATACATATTGTCAGTTTTAGGTAATTATATTGGTGGTAAAAAATCGACTGCTATACGATAAAATGCTTGTAAGTTTGGCTGTTTTTTCAGTGACTGTTAAACTTTGGAAAAAATAAAGTTAATGTCAATGATCACTTTCATCCTTATTTCCATAATAATAAACGCGTTTTCTAAGTATGAATCTAGTGGAACCATGCGATTAGCATTTGGCATATACTTTATATAGACTGTATAAAATATATGCAGCTCTTTGCGACAGTACACCCCCCCACACACACACATATATATATATATATATATATATATATATATATATATATATATATATATATATATATATATATATATACACTTTCTTAAAAGGATATATAGTTTTAGAAGCTTTGTATTATTAATTTGTTCGATTCGATAAATTAAGGACTAGACGTAAATAAAAATAATTTACAAGTCACGCACAACCAATAAACATATGCACATACGTGGATACACTAAATATGGTAATGCAATTTTATTGTTCATTTGTTATGATTTATTAATAACTAATTTTTATGTAGGTGCCTGTTTTCTTTAGTTTTAAATGCACATTTTAATGTGTTTATTACACTTAAGCAATGTTGAGCCTGTCCAGTACCAGATGGGTGATTATTTGTGAATGCTATGCGCTGTATGTACCGCGGAGTAAAATACTAGGTTGGAGAACTGGCGCGGTCTATTCTTCTCTCAAGGGTAGATGGGCATGTCTTAAGCCGTGGTATGTGACACATCTTGTGTTGGCGTCACGATAAAACCACCCCTTGATAGCCCTGGCGAAGTATCAAGTATTCAGTTACGTACAAAATTGTAATTACACTACAAACTCGTGTAATGAGTTCAACCCCGGCTTCCACCGTATGTAACGTTGTTTATAACCGTTAAAACAATCGAATGTATACGAATAGTGACACTAATATTTTATCATTTTACTTTATCAAGTTAAAACTGTGGATTTATCATTCATTCTTACACGTGATCTTTGTCTGACCCATGATCGTTTATGCACGTCTTCAAATTACTTGGATTAAATTAATTAATATGTATGTTTCTCTCTCCCATTGTGAGTAATGTGCTTCAAGGGGGGAACATGAGTTTAAAGAGCCAGCGCCTCTGATGATGAACATTTTGTAGTGCAAAACTTCCCGAACAGCCCGTTTTGCTTTCCCGGGTAGAGGAGCCTCATGAGATTAGCAGTGTGTATATACGTGGAGAATATACTCAGTATAAAATAAAACAACACGCAGAGTAAGTTATAACAAGTTTATTGTACAACGGTATAATTTAGCAGACATATATTGATACTCGAACGAATCTTAAATGCACGAAGAATTACTCCCTGTCCGGTTACCGCCTTCTAGCATCTTTTTTATAGACTGAGAAATCCATTCTCAGGAGGGTCAAAATCTTTCTCTATATCAACAACTAAAAATGTCTCAAAAGATAAAGGAAAAGTTTGGGAGGGTTCAACTCATAAGATTGCACATGACGAGCATTATACCAAATTCAACAGAAAAAAAAGGTTTAATACTAGTGCCGAGAGTCCAGGTAATGATCTCAAATGGGTTCGCTAAAAGTATAAATGTATTAATTAAACAGAAACCTAGTCAATTACACAACACAAGCTGTATCTTCTTTCCTATGTTCCAAGGAGATAACACCTTGTTATATTTTCTTTATAGCAATGTAAACCTCATGCTTGACAATTTGTAGATAACGTTTGCATAACTGATGCAACTTTTCTGAGAGATTTAACTCGCCACCTGAGGTATTTCGCGCAAGCTGCGCTGTAATGTATCTCAGTACTCCTTTCTTAATCTAATACCTTCACCCAAATGTTGATCTTGTGCACTATTGATTTCAAGTTTATGTCTAGCATTAACAAAAAAAACTACATGTAGAATTAGGGAATATCTTTACAAGAACATTATTTTCTTATTTTTTCTTCTGATATGTCCACGTTTCTTCTGTTTTTCTGGAAATTTTGACGTATTTATCGCTTGCATTAAAATGCGAATTTGACCCCGAAAGTGCAAAAACATTTGAATCCAATTGCTTGGAAGGATTTACGACTTCTACGTGGGTTGTGCCTGCTCGGCTTTGAAGTCCTAATTATATAAATCACCGGTCGTCTTACTTCACGTGACATACACTCACATAGAGTTACTCGCGAAAGGGACGCCTTGGTGTGTGTCCGCTGTGACACAAAACAATATGAAAATCGACGGGCAAATTCAAGGGAAAAATTTGTATATCGATACACTATTTTGCGACAGCTAATATATATATATATATATATATATATATATATATATATATATATATATATATATATATATATACATACATACATACACACACACACACACATATATATATATATATATATCATAATTTAGTAATTGAAATTTTATGACGTGTAATGTTTAAATTTCAAATCTAGATTTTTTATTATATGCAAGACAAAGAATACTTATTGAAATATACTCTTTCTCTTGCATATAATATAAATTCCAGATTTGAAATTTAACCATTTCACGTCATAAAATTTAAATTATTAAATTATAATTTGTTTGCTCTATCTGGTATATTGAGAAATTTTTATTTATCTGGGATTGTTTTTATACAATATTACAACCTACAATATCTTCTAAGACAAATAATGGCTGGATTTCCATACCAGTAGATGTATTGCCATATATTTTTGACAGGGAAAGATTTTAGGTTAGCACCGTCAAGGGAGATAATAAAATCTCGGTAAAAAACGTCTTGGGGAAAAAAAACACAGGCTTTAACATTTTTAAATATAGCTCGTTTGGAGAGCATTAGACTACAAATTGAATGATCCAGTGTTAAAGCCAAAATGCACATCACCATTTTTTTAAAAAATTTTTTATATTAATGAATTCAATTTACGAAAAAAAAAAAGAAGGCGTATCATTTAAAATCACGCTGAATTATTTCTGTGTTTGCATATTTTAAAACTAAATATTAATTAGAAGTGAATTTTCATCTCATTCACCCTCAAGCTACTAGATCAACTGACGTGATATTTTAAACCAGGGGTTCACAACCGGGGTCCACATGGATCCTCCGTGTCCATGGAATAATTCTGGGGGTCCACAGGAAAAGAATCATTGTCACTCTAATTAAGATTACTATTATTACTTTGTATCATTATTATCATAATTATTATAGTTGTTGTAGAATACGTTATTTGCATTAAATTAGTTTTCATTTAAAAATAAATCTTAATTATATAATATTTATTTGACTATTAACACCTCAAAATGTATATTAGTGAAAAATAGAAGATTGTCTTATGACCAATAGTTATGAAGGGGTGCACCAAGATAAAAAGTAGGGAAAAGCGGTCCATGAGTAAAAAAAAAATTGAGAACCACTATTGTAAACAAACACAAACGGAATTTGATGAACTACATTATTATTATTTATTTATTTATTTATTTATATATCTTGTAAATAAGTTCACCGGGCAAATGATTATTCGTAATATACAGTATTGTATTGAAGATTGATTTTATAATATACATATGTTATCTGCATCAATCAAATAGAATATTAAAGCGGATTGTATGACCGGGCAATGCCAAGCAATGTAAGGCGCCCAGCTAATATATATATATATATATATATATATATATATATATATATATATATATATATATATATATATATAGATATATATATACATATATATATATGTATATATATATATATATATATATATATATATATTTAAATGGGCTTGTCCGTAACCACAAGCGAGGTAAATGTTTCTGGCATGCTTTTCCCGTTAGAGATTCTCCCCTTTTTTTCTTGCTCTTCAAAAAATGCTCCAATTCCAAAAGGGTGTTTATTCATAAAGTCTGAAGAACTGCTGGTTTCTGACCATTTTCAAACGATATAATACTTGAAATTGTCGAACTGGACATTGGAACAATTGTAACGTAAAATTAGATACACTTTTTGTTGCCATCAACATCTTGTTTTGAAGTCTTGATTTTGCATACACAGTATATATATATATATATATATATATATATATATATATATATATATATATATATATATATATATTGTAAAATACATTACCCATACATGGCGGCGAAGTTATACATACCGAAATTGCATTCACGCAAAGTGAATTTATGTATGTTTATTTACGCAATGTAAACGCATTTATGTATGTTTATATTACTAAATATATTTTGTGCTAATTTTTTTTAAACTATAAACGTTTACTATAGGACAATTTCATAGGCGGATTAACAGGAGGATAACGTAGATTGAAATAGAAAGCATGGTATATACCTATCGAAAATAAGTTCATTATTTTATTTTAAACTTAGATATGTAATCTTCCGCGCTCATACATTATTTACGTTAATATTTCTTCCTGTCCTTTGCGTATATCTCGTAATGGCTGCTAGTTGATCTCTTACAAGGGTCTCTATTTTTATAAAATCTGTTAAGAAATAGAAGAGGGATACAAACATATACCGTCCGTGAAAATAAAATGGTGGAGAGTTTAATGTACTTTTCGTAGTTGTTTAATAAAACAATTGTTCAGGAACAACAATTACAATCAATTAAAATGAAGGTGATACATCTACAGCAGATCAAGATTGCAAATCTACTCCTAATTTCTTTCTAGCGAAGATTGATGCGAAAAGCAGGGTTGGTGTGTGTGTAGTCACTAAACGGATGATGGATAACGATATATTCGTTGAATAATTACTAGACCAATTACGCACGCAGGCGCCAGACGTGTACCAAGTAGACATTCACATTGAAATAACACAAATAATTTCCATAGCTTAGGTATAGAAGGAGAAATCAAGCGAACGATTGGTCAGAGCGAATTAGAATTAAATAACTATAGGAACGAGCTGGGGCATTGTGAAATTTATGAAACGAAATTTATAGAAGAGGAAATAGATAAATATTTCATTAATCTCGACGTAATTTAAACTCACTTGCATTCCATAGAAATCTGGTGAATATAAATAGAAAGGAATTGTTTTATATCAGGGTGTATATAACGGACTCGATATAATGAGTGTATAAACATTTAATTGTGAGCTCTATATGTTTATATGTGTGTAACGTCGGATTTGTTAAATCGTGCGAAATCATATACAAGCTGTTGGACTTAATATGCCAGCAAAGGAACAAATAGCATAAAAAACGTAGTTTTATTTTCAACTCGTTTTGGTGTCCAGCGTTGACTGCGTGTTTGAAGGCATGGGTTGAGAAAAAAAAATGTGGTATTAGGCAGGTAGGCTGAACCCGTACCACGAAGGAGGAAAAAAACGTGAAAAAAAACATGACGTCTTTGCTCTTGCGTCCATTGAAAACCGGAAGTGGAGAAGGCATAATTTAAGGCTAGTCACTCGGAAAGACGAGATGGCTTTCGTAAATATCGGCGAAAAAAGTTACCCTCCCTGTAGAAAAGTGGCCAGTTGAGGGTGAGAAATTAATGTTTTTAGAATATTTTTCGATTTGCATTGCCCCACTACAAATTGCCATAGCATTACCCCTCTTAAAGGTGTAGCGGATATAGTAAAAGAAATACCAGTAATGGAATATCAAACAATATTGTTAATCTTTTCTGTATCCAACCATATTTGATGATATAATAAGTCAATGTGTTCACCAACTTTAGTCATAATTGTAATACAGCATATGTCGTCGCTCAATAGTAGTGAATAACACTGGAAATTATGCCATCATTTGTAGGTTGTATCTGGACTTTGCTTTACACAGACCAAATATCATTCGATACATATGTTAATTGGTAGATATTATAAATGCAAGCTCAAACAAAACAATTTTTAATCTTCCTAACAGGAAAGGGTCATTGTTGCAAAACAAGATAAGCGTGTCTCAACGATATTGACAATTCCGTATGCCGTGGACATAAGTGATTAAAAATGAACAGCAAAAAACCAAAACAATTACCCATTCATGACTGAAATATGTTTGCATTTAATATAATTGAGTTACAGTATGTAGTCTGCATTTTACTAATGATTTGCAGCATTGCTCGGGACTATATAAAATTAAATAGAATCGAATAATGTGTGTAATATTTTAATCTTCAAATTTATATCTTCTTCCCTCTCTCTCTCTCCAGCCATTTATTTATCTTTGAATAAATGTTTGGAGGTACAAAATTTATATATACATTTAAATAAAAGGGGCGGAAATCTCTCAAAAGCTCTTTCGACTATCATCTCGTCAGGAGAGAATCGATAGTATAAAAAATTAAATAACAATGTCGAAATAAAGAGCAAAAGGGGGGAACGAGTAAACAAATACTAAAAGTGCCAGAAAGACGATTAAAAGTAAATTTAATTGGTGAAAAGCGTTTAAAATGGCACCGCGAGGGAAGGACAAAAAAAAAAAGAAAAAAAAAGGGTTATCAAATTTCCCCGAAGAGATTCAACGCCTTCACCGTATCCTTCTGCCGGCATAAAGATGGTTTACGAAAGGCAATAGAGACAGACTCCAAAAGTCTTAAATGATTTTTGGAGTCCGCTCTATGCAGTACCTCAAACCACTCTATTTTATACTGATTGGCACAACATGGATTATCAACCAAATGTTGGCCAATAGCAGAGTCCAAAGTTGTAGAGCAAGGGAGATTCATAGATCCTGCTCTACCCTGTCTAATTTTAGAAGGAACGTGTTGGTTTATACGAGTCCTCAAATGCAAGGAGGTCCGCCCCACGTAACCAGCGTCACACTGGCATGAAAAACTGTATACAATGTTACTATTGAGGACGTAAGGCAAACTATCCTTGCAAAAAGGAGGAAACGCAGGTCTAACAGTATACACTAACCGCAAGGAAACAGCATAAAAGCAATTAGTAATGCTTTTAACAATCTGTTTGGTTATTTTCGTGGCATTATCCCATATCCACGGTAATTTTAAGTAAACGGGGCATTTTAAAGGCCCGAATGGTTTAAGGGATTTGAAGTCAGCAACCTTTTTATTTATACAATCATCAATAAGGTCTAAAGGATAACCATTATTGATGAAAATATCCCTGATCTTGTCCAGTTCAGAGTCCAATTTAATAGGTGAGCAAATCATAAGGGCTCTATGTACCAAAGTACTTATTAAGCCGATTTTTCGCGATTTTGGTACAAAAGAAGACCAGTTCACGTACAAACCAGTAAAAGTCGGCTTTCTGTAAATTGTAGTGAGAAAACCACCTCTCGAACGTTCAACAAGAACATCCAAAAAGGGAAGAGTGTTATCTTTCTCACTTTCCATAGTGAACTGTAGAGCCCCATGAACAAAATTTAACCTATTAAAAAATGCCGACGCTTCATTTTCCGATGAAAACATAGCAAAAGTATCGTCGACATATCTCACATATGTTGTGGGTTTAATTCCCGAACTAAAAAGAACGGATTCATAGTACCCGACGAAGATATACGCTAGGGTAGGGGCAAGTGGACTCCCCATTGAAACCCCGTCGACCTGACTATACATAACATCAGCGAAGCTGAATTCCACTGTTTTCGTACACATTGTAATTAATTCAATAAATATCTCTTTCGAAAACCGAGGAGATGTCAGGCGACCACCATACAGCGCGTCGGTACAAATACGGATAGTCTCATCTAATGGCACATTTATCTTTCTATATTTCTCTCCTCTCCTTTTATTGTTTTTTTTTCTTTAACCCTTTCTTTATTTTTTGCCTGACGCGGTCCTCTTTCTTGTTTTAGTGTGCTGGAAAAATGTAATGCAACATTCCTTCAGTCTATAAAGTTTATCTTTCATTGTTTTTTTTTTTGGAAATGATCCGGCATTTTAGTGCGGATCAAAGTGTACTATCTTCGTATGTATTTGTGTTTCAATAATTTTTTTTCAAGTTTGGGTTTGACTTAAATAGGGTAATCCATAGAGTGAATGTGGTATTGTAATGACTGAGATAGTGTAAGTTAAGAGTGTTATAGACGGCTTTAAATATCTATGATCAACGATCACCAACGACACCAATTAATCCCGCACTTTTCATTGGTCGTGTGCCTAATATGTTCAATTTTATTTTTATTTATACTTTGTGCAAATAAATATTTCAAACTGTAGTCTCGAGCATTCCAGTGACCTAATAATTTGATGGCTTTACCGAAGATTAAATTGTAATTTAAAATGTCAAATAGAATAGCTTAGGTAGTACAATCCCTGGAGCAAATGTAATAATGATTTACAACTCCAGTTATACATAGATTGGACAATTATAAAAATAAAACGACAAGAATAAGTAAAGATCCACATCCCCAAATCTGGAATCGCCTTGTGTCTTATTTGTTTATGTGTTTTGTGTAATTTTCTCAAGGAAATATATTTGCGGGAGCATATGACAAAAAAAAAATGGAAAACGGACACTAGACTACCCCAGCTCCCCACATTCCAAACAAATACTTTTGTAACGCATGGAAGTAAAGTCTCAAGAACGCATAACTAATATTACATAATCACAGCTATCGAAAACGGGGGTGATCATGCCTAGAAGGTTTAGTACGTGACAACTTAACGGACATTACTCCACCTCCCTCTCATCCCCAAAGACGTGACTTTGGCAATCGATCGGTGTAAAAAATCATGGCCATAAAACAGACATTACATAATCACAGCTACCGAAAATGGAGATGACCATGCCTAGGAGCATGGAAATATGATAAAAGAAAAAAACGTAAAGAACTCTACCTCTACACCCGCCCTCAAAAAGCAAACTTTGGTAATCCATGAGAGTAAAGTGTCATGTTCAGGTAACCGATATAATATAATAAAAGCTACCGAAATAATATAGCTTGCTTGGGTAGATAGGCATATGACAGCAAAACAGATATTACTCAACCTCTTCCCAACACGCTAAAACCAAATGTATTTTCTGTAAGTAGATGTACTATATAAAATAGGTAATTCCACTGAGAGTGTAGAGGAATCTTTTATGTAGCTGGGAGTATAGCGAAAACGTTTACGTTGCTGCAATTCACCCCTCCTCTCTGACCCAAAAGCTCCCCTTACATTTATTAATGGGTAAGACTTTTCGCATGTAACTGGTTTATTATTTGATTGGCTACATATAAATAGTTACTACAACACACATAAGCTTATAGCCTAATTTAACAACATTTATCTTCTTCGTAATGGCTTAATACAATTTACAGTTTTAATCGAACGTACTTGCCCAACTACATATTAAGGTTTCATATACTTAGTTTTAAAAATAATTATCTTAGCCTCTCTAACTACACAACCACAGCTTGGAGCATCATCCAAAACTTTTCTATATCATATTTCCCGACAGAGACAGTAAAATTCCCGATCTGACTCCCAGATCGTCAATACCAACAACCATCACTTTTGGATCTAATTCTAACAACAGTTTCTGATGATTGTTTAACAAATGCGCATTGCCCATTCGGGAATGCGGATCAAGCTGCGATAATGATAGACATTATCTAAACTCTCGTCCCTAAGTAGCTCAAAACGATAAGGTACTATAATAAGGCTGACTGGGATGGCATTGGAGATCACATCAGAGATGGAACATGAGGAAATATCTGTTCTTTTCCTTAGGAACAGTGCACAAATAAGACCACTGAATGGTGAATTGAAGCACATGCTCCCACACGGAAGTTCTCTAGCAACCCCCACTCTCCCTAATGGTTTACTTCCATTGCGCAACTGCCATTGCTCAGAAGCAACATGCATATTGCAGTTTTATCTAGCATAAGTCCAGTAAGAGAGAATCTACCGAATCTACCGAAACTACCAGAAAACGCACTGAAGCGTAGAAATTAGGAAGTCGTGATTTATGGAAATCTACAACATTTTATTAAATAATAGGCAATCAACAATTCCCCCACTATCAAACAATCATATGGGTGTTTGCACGACAACCGAGAAAGCTAACATGCTTCCCCAGTAGTTTGGCTCTACTCTACACCGTGAACCAATCTCTCGCTGGTTTTCCTTTGACACCTAATGTAGACCTGATCTCTCTCTCTCTCTCTCACACACACACACACACACACCCACACACACACACACACACACACATATGTATATATATATATATATGTGTGTGTGTGTGTGTGTGTGTGAGGGGGTGTATATCTTCTTCTATATAAATAAAATGAACTCATTTTTTCGCGTCTGATTTTGACATTAATAGGATTAAAAATCAAGATATTTCATGCAAATATAATATGCACAAACGGCAGAACAATATCTGAGGTGTGTTATAGGCTTATTATTTCTCAAATTCCTCGATAATCTTAGATTTCTATACTTTTTCTGTTGAGAAGTCACGGCCAAAATCGGTTAAGATCAATGGAAGTGGTAAAATATTTTCTCTCTAATAAATTCCTCCTCCCCCTGCCACCACTTAACACCGGTTGGGGATCGTTCACAAGGAACAGTTGAGAAGAGAACACCGGTTTGGCTTCGTAGTTCTTTCATGTGAAGTTATTTAAAATCACTAAACTAAGCTGCAGTGCTCTGTGGCGTAGTGGTTAGCGTGCTGGACAATTCGCATTACATTTTCACGTTCGCGCCAACCCACCGTAGTCGTTTGTTTTTTTCCTAAACAACTGGAATGGACTTTTCTTGGTGGCCGAACTGTTAACGTTGCAGATGTTTTTTTTTTCACACTTTATTTTCCTACTTTTACTCATGACTCCGGGTTTGATCCTTCCTACTTACCTACCATAACATTTTTAAAACTCCCCCCCCGTCCCGGAAACAAACACTCGGGCAACGCCTGGTACCCCCGCTAGTATATAATAATTATTTATTATTATTGTTACAATGTATATATATATATATATATATATATATATATATAATTAAAAAAATTATTACTGTAATAATTATATATATATATATATATATATATATATATATATATATATATATATATATATAATTATTACAGTAATAATTTTTACTACCTACAGACACTAGTGTTCCATCCTTTAGAGAATCATCGGTGCATGGTAGCACGATTACTACAGGTGGGGAAATTCGGACCCGGCCACGAAGCCGTCTCTGACTCTATTAGAAAGGAACCAAGTCCACGGCCAATCTCAAGCGCGAGAAATGCCGTTGAAATTGAAACATTTATTTTCTAAAATGTCGTAACATCCGGCCATACTGCTCTAATGATCATAACATTATGATTTATGCATGCGAGATTAGGTGACCGATAAGGATGAAACACTAGTGTCTGTAGGTATTTAATTATTATAGTAAAAAAAATAATTATGACAGCCCCTTTAAGAAATACGTTTCTTATCGTTGAGCACTTTCTGTTGAATAAAAGTCGGTCAATTTAGCTCTTATGCGTAGATCGTCGTATAACGATTTGATCACTGTCTGTCTGACGTAATGAACATTTAAATTAAAATGTTTAAAATTCAACGCTATTTCACACGATTAATTGTAGCCGAATGGATACGGCCTCCGCTAATCGAGCCAGAGATGTCTCGTGTCGCGGGGTTCGAATCGTTCGACTGGTAGTAATTGTGACACCCTGCACTGAAGAATCCCGAAAGGATGAAACACTAGTGTCTGTAGGTATTTAATTATTATAGTAAAAAAATAATTATATATATATATATATATATATATATATATAGTAATTCATAAAATATATATGGCGATTAAGCTACGCTGAATATCCTGCGTTTCATCCACTATAGGATTCGTCAGGCTTATGCGCGAATTCTGTGGTTGTTTCTTGTTTTTATATATGTTGAGGATTTTTAGTTAGCCAATCAGCTGTCTAGTATCCACCGCCCCCTTCCTATCAGCCAATGGGCATGCATTTTATCGAACAAAGGATCTGTTTTAGAACTAGGTTTTTGGTTTAAGGTAGACGTTTTCCTTTTTTTTATATATATAAATATACCTATGAGTACACACATACATGCACATATATATATATACATATATATATATATACATATATGTGTGATCGTTTATGTATATTCATGTTTATTTAATTTATTTATTTGTTTGTTTTTTATGGTTATTGTTAGTTTTAAAGCTATTTTTATCGCTATCCTAGAGTAAGTGTTATTTTGTGAACACAGTTGTTTGCTATTTCTCGTCTACAGTTTAAAAGATTGTGGGGGTCTTTAAAGTACAGGATAGCAAATTTTTCAGGGAGGCATAATTTCCATGGGTCGTCTAAATGTCTGCACGTGGTAGTTTGTCTTATTGTTTTCCATTCGACTACCGGCGAATGTCCGCTTTCTTTGAGTTCCCAGTATTTATTCGCTAGTGTTGTTTTTATACGGTGTTTTTTTTATTTTTGAATGTACTTTTGTGGTCATAGTAGAGAGAGAGAGAGAGAGAGAGAGAGAGAGACAGACAGACAGACAGACAGACAAACAAATAAAAAAGCTTGTCAGATAGATAGATAGATAGATAGATAGATATGGCTTTGTTTCACACCCGCATGTTATTATCGGTCATATATCTAACAAGACAGAATACGATCGGGTGAGAAAGATCACCTGAAAAACAAACTATTCCTGCCATTATGCAAACAACATTAAATAGATCGTAGGTTAAGAAGAATTGTGGCGATACGAACCTTCTTCTGGATCTACGTATACCAAAACAAGTGTTAATCAAAGAAAAACATGCGGAATCTTATGTGCAGTTGGTAATTAAACTTGAGTAAATGTCCGATGATAAAGAAGAAAATTGATATTATTTCGGGTGTAAGCTATTGATTATTTGCGATCATTTTCGGATGATTCGCTTGGAAGCCTTAGCAACGTACGAGAAAATGATAATATTGAAAGCTTATTTAATCTTTCCTCGGCGATGTACAGACCCCTTTTATATGCTCAGTAAAAATAAAAGGTTAGCATATTTTCTAATACTATACATCTCTCTTTTCACGGCCAGTAAAGTATAAGTCCTTCTACATAAATATAACTTTTTAAATCCTTTAATCGTTTTTGAAAAGTTTTCTCGGTTATGTTTGTCGGGAAATGGCAAATGTCTTAACCGTTATTATTGCTGATTAATTAACTAGTATGTAGTAATAGATATGCAGAAAAAGTATTTCAAAAGAAAGGCATATTAAGCTAAATAATTTATGTTAAAAATCAAACGGAAGGATTTTAACGTACATTTAGGAATGTGTAAGTGTAAAATTTTACAGAGATACGGAATTGATTTAACAATTCAATTTTATAAACAGTGAACAACAGAATTGATCTAGTATGAAAGAAGGCGTATGTTTATATATATATATATATATATATATATATATATATATATATATGTATATATATACTTGTATATATAATTGTATCTCTAGTATATATATATATATATATATATATATATATATATATATATATATATATATATATATATATATATACTATAGATACAATTAAGAGAGTCAGAGAACAAAGGAGCCGTCCCTGAGAGTTGCTTGATTTTTCAATCGTGGAAGCATTCAAGTTACTTACTAAGACGCGATGTGATGAGTTAATAGAGACAAATCATTGTAAATATCTTAGGAAAAACCCTAACTGTGAAAATGAAAATAAACAGGGAAAAACAAAAAGAAGTCCTGTCGTTACTGTTTCACAGTGAAATGTTTTCTTGCGGTATCACTATATGAAACGAGACGAACACCTAGGGTTAGTAGTCCGTTGTGGGCTATTGTGTTATGTTTGTTGAAGACATACAGAACTAATGACTATTACCTTGTCGATTTTACGTGAACTGTGTTTGGATATGTGGAAACACGCATAGATATGGTCACAACGAAGATTTATAAACACTAGATTATGTAAGAGCATTGGTTCTATACACACTATATTAATATAGACTCTCTCTTCTCTCTTCAGTAGTCCGTCGCTGACGACGATGACGTTGCACCATGCCTAACAGTCCCAGATAGATTACGCCTGATGGACTCGCTGGTGACTGTGGAGTCCAATTCGTGAATTGCATACACGGCCGCAAGCAGCACAAGGGAAGATGCCGTCTGCCCGCTGCGCCGCGTGCCTTTGGAGTCTTCTTCGCTCTGCTCGGTCGTTATAGGTGGAGGTGAAAGTTTCCAAGCCCTCTTGGCAGATGTTTCGCCATTTTCTCCGATCAGCAGCAGCATGTTCGATGGCGTTGGATTCTATGCCACACTTTTTAAATGATGTTTTTAGTTGGTCCTTGAAACGTTTACGTGGACCCACAGGGTTGCGTCTGCCCTCTGCAAGTTCCCCGTAGAGGACCTTGCGTGGGAGCCTTTTTGCTGGCATCCGAATGGTGTGACCAAGCCACCTAAGTTGTCTATTAGTTAGAATTATTTCAAGTGGGTCCATTTGAGTGGTCCTGCGTATCTCATTGTGTGTCACCCTGTGCCACCATTTTAAACCTAGTATACGCTGTAAGCAGTTGGTATGAAATGCTTCTAGCTTTTTCAGGTGGCGTCTATAAGGCACCCATGACTCGCTGCCATACAAGAGGATGGAGAGACAGATTGCTCTATAGACAGAAACCTTGGTGGTGGTGGTGAGGTTACGGTTCATAAAAAACTCTGAGTCTACCAAAGGCTGCAAAAGCCAGACCAATGCGCCGTTGGACCTCACTTGTTAGGTCACAGGAGTCAGTGAGCACTGAGCCAAGATAAGTAAACTCTTGAGTGTTTTTCAGTGGCGGTTGGTTGATTGTGAACATTGGTGGTTCCTGACGGTGTTCACATATGTTAAGTGCCTCTGTTTTGTTGATTTTGATGGCTAGACCAGCTCGGGAGTAAATGTTGGAGATAGTGTTGATGGTGCGCTGATGACCCTCTTCAGATGAGCTCACCAGAGCTGTGTCGTCAGCGTATTGCATTTCATGGATTGCTTCTTCTGTCACACGTGATCTGGCATGGAGGCGACGCAGATTGAAGAGGTTGCCATCCAGCCGGTATGAGAGGCGGATCCCATCAGCCGGATGGATTTGCTGTTTGGCAACATTTGAAACCGCAGCAAGAAAAAGATTAAACAAGATGGGCGCAATGACGCATCCCTGCTTCACACCCGATTCTACCAGGAAAGGCTCAGATTTTAGTCCTGAACTGGAGACGCGAGCCATAGATCCATTATGGAAAGCCTTCAGGACACCCAGGAATATTGGTGGGCAGCCAAATTTGACGAGTACCTCCCAGAGCAAAGGACGGTTCACAGTGTCAAAGGCCTTGGCAAGATCTACAAAAACCATATATAGATTTTGGTGTTGCTCGACGCTTTTCTCCTGGAGCTGTCTTGCAACAAAAACCATGTCAATCGTGCTGCGCTCCTGTCTGAAGCCACACTGCGATTCAGGTAAGACTTGATTGACAATGTGTTGGATGATACGAGACAGTAAAATTCTAGTGATAACTTTCCCTGAGGTTGACAGGAGGGAAATGCCTCGACTATTGCCACAAATATTTCTGTCACCTTTCTTTTTATATATGCTGATGATATCTGCATCCTTCCATTGTTGTGGGCAGCAGCCTGACTCCCAGACATCTTGGATGATGTTATGGAGAGAAGTGGTAATGGCATCTCTGCCATGCTTAAGAAGCTCAGCTGGTATGCCATCAGGGCCAGTGGCTTTATTATTCTTGAGGTTGTTAACTGCACGGCTAACTTCATGGATAGTTGGTATTACATCCAGTTCTTGAATTACAGGAAGGTAAGGAAGATAGAAAAGTAGGGTCGATAGGGTTCTGCCTGTTCAGTAAGTCTTGGTAGTGTTCAGCCCACCGATTGAGTATGGCAGTCTTCTTAGTATAGAGTATGGAGCCATCAGCACTACGGACTGGGCAGAGGATATTGTTCATTGGCCCATAGGCTGTTTTAAGGACATTATAAAATTGATGTTGGTCCCCCATATCAGCTAAACCTTAGATCTCAGTTGCAAGATTGGTCCACCATTCATTTTGCATTCTTCGGGTTTCCTGTTGGACTTTTGACCGAAGCTCGGCTAGCTTGGCACGTGATGCTGGAGTTGGATTTGCAGTCACTGCTTGCTGTTGCCGATTTTTTTCTTCAATTAGTTGATGAATTCCATCAGACTGCTCGCCAAACCAGTCTCTATGTTTTCTTCTTGAAAATCCCAAAATGTCCTTGGCAGTATTGAGGAGGACTTCACAGATGCTTTCCCATTTTTCAGTTAAGAAAGCTGTTGTTATGGGATCTGCTGCAGGAGTTGGTAAGTAAGACATTTAGCCAGTTCGTTTTATAGAGCAGCTCGTGTTGTAATGTTGAGAGCTTTGAGGTCAAGATGTTTTCTGGGAGCTTGACGGCGAGCTGGAGGCCGGATCTTAAGAAGGAAAATAGAGCGGACAAAGCGATGATCTGTCCACCCATCTGCTCCCCTCATGGTTCTGGTGATTCTCACATCTTTCATGTCATTACGTCTTACAATAACATAGTCAAGTAGGTGCCAAATTTTGGACCTAGGATGCATCAAGATGGTCTTGAATTTGTTTTGGAGCTGGAACATGGTATTTGTGATGGGCAGATTATGTTGGGAGCAGAATGTTAAAACACGCAACCCATTATCGTTACATTTTCCAACTCCATGATGCCCTAGGACTCTCTCCCAAAGATGGTGACTGCTGCCCACTCTTGCATTGAAGTCCCCAAGGAGAATGATCTTATCTTCTTTGGGGATTGTCAGCATGATCTCATGGAGTTGGGCATAAAATTGGTCTTTCAATTCATCAGCTGAATCTAGGGTTGGTGCATACACATTGACTAGGGTAGCGTGACGTTTATTTGATAAGGGGATACGCCAAGTTATTAGCCTCTCATTGTGACCCGTTGGGATCTGGGTAATGCTGTTGAGTAGCCTGGTCTTGATGGCAAAGGCAACTCCATTGATGCGAGGAGCACCCCTATCCAGGCCCTTCCAGAAGAAGGTGTATCCCTCTCCTGACTCGGTGAGGGAGCCCTCATCCGAGAACCGGGTTTCATTGAGAGCAGCGATGTCGATGTTGTACTTCTTTAACTCATATGCAATTAGAGCTGTTCTCCGTTTAGGTCTTGAGTTGTTGTCAAGGTCGAGAAGAGTACGAACATTCCAAGTGCCAATTATTAGCTTCTTAGTATTATTAGGACCGAGGTATGGGTTGCCACGACGGGACTCGGCTACCTGTCCGTGGAGAGTGGAACAGACACTTGTTTGGGTCACCTTTTCTAGACCCCTCCCAATTCAGGGTGCGCGGTGTGGATCCTGAAAAGGGCCGCCCAGTCACCCTGGGAGCTGCCGAAGGAGGCTGCAGTTCCAGTCCCAGCCATCCAGCGACCATCACCCCGGGGCCGCCTCACGTGCAGGGTTAGAGCTAAGGGCTGCCAGCAACAACCTTGCCTGCCCCCACCACTCCTTCCCCATCGCCGGAGGACTTGTATTTGTAGGTGGAAAAATAGTGTGTGGGAAATAAAGAGTCGGCATGGGCAAAACTAGTGCAGTGATGATTTGAGTGAAAAGTGGGTGCACGCTCCACAGTCCACTATCTTGGCAGACCATCAGCGGTTCCAGTGGCAGGCAGAGACCATGACGACTGGACTGACAGGCTGCTGCATGAGTGTGCCAAGAGTCCAGTTTGTCAGACTTTGCCTAATGTGTCACCCCAACACAGATTTTCTCGTTGGGGTTTACTCCCCTAGCCCAATGCCAACTAAGGATAACCCACTGGGCTGTGGGGCAGGGGTTGATGTGAGACCAGGGCGTGTCAACACATCGGTGGGCCATGGACTCACATCTCTGGGGCCCCCTGCTGCTCCGAGGTCCCTTGCTGTTCAGCCTGGAGCCGCGAGGCAACCAGTTACCGTGTGTGGCCACGAGGAGGCACAGTAGAGGTCTTGGTGTTAGAGAGGCTGTGTACTGGCAGGGGAAGACTTACGCACTCGGCCCTCCTATTCGCACGGGGCTAGCCAGCGGTAGCACTGAAAGCGAGAAAGCACGAGCAAAGCATGCAACTTATACTAAGGAGCATGCAGAGCATGCGACCTATTGCCCAATAACCACACTAGACGCTTCATAACACCCTGTGTATATGCATACGCTCACACACTAATATAGACTAGACATGCATAAACTCACGTATATACACTTGCTATATACAATCCCACAATCCAAGACATTTACTCGCATTAAAAATCGAAGGGCACGTACCTTTAACTTTTCTTGGAGATGGACAACAGTACGCCTAATGTATTAGCCAAAACGCTGTCTACATGAGAGTTTAGGAATTGCAACCTGTGAGGTTGAGAGGTTTATGTAGGGAATACTGGTCGTAAAAGTACTCGTGCACCCATTTCTGCGTATTCTCATATGCATGACGTTTTCATCAATAAGCATTCGACAGTGGTGGAGTGCAAATAAAACCAAACATGTGAATAGTATCTGATATCTATACGAAGATATACATGACATATCGTAGTTTTTTTTTTCTGCTAATGAGTACATGGACAAAGAGAATTTGACATGACAAGATAAATGATGTGTATATGACGTATTGCGTATTGTGTAGACTTTGGATGTATTTGCATCTTGTGACGGGCTGAGACATAGAAATTTCCAGGTTGCTATCTGGGTGCGCATTCAATCCACTGGAAGTGATGCACCCTCATGTCTCCGTAAAGATTTAGGAAAAGAAACATTGGAGTAAAAACCTGAGATCTACTGAATGCTCTATCTTGTAGCAGGTATTACATCTTGACATAAGCAGTTGTATTAAAAATGTGCTGTATGCTGCACAAAGCTTTCACCACTCTAAACAACTCATATGTGTGGATTTCCGAGCAACTTCGCCGTTTTGGCGGAGCTCATACATCGAAATCGACGGGAGATCATCAAATGTTCATGAGAAAAAGATCATTTCTGGTTCAATTCGTTGTTCGCCCATGATAATGATGTTATTGAATTTGGTAACTGAGGTTTGCTGGTGGCAATTGTACTTTTTTTTTTATCTAAAATCCTTAAATGCGTGGTTCCTAATTAAGTATTTCTTTGTAGCAATCACTCCATTCTCCAGTACAGTCCGTATTGTCTACTTTGAATTTTGACGCACTTTTTTGCTGTTTATCAAAGAATCACCTTGCATCGACATAATCAGACACATTTGCGATGATTCTTTCTGTAGCCATTACTCATAGATAACCCTTGCAATTTTAGTGGTTTGTGACACGTAGTTACAAATTTTATCGGTTAAATACACACACGCACACACACGTCTATTGTTTTATGTATATAAGGCACAAGCATGGAGACCCGACGTTGTCCGAAATTGAGTAATGATCAACTAATGTTCCACACTTCTATACTTGATTGTCATCGAATCGGCGAAATCGCCCATTTTCAATCAAATTGATTGATTGCCTGCTTTAGTTGGGGGCGCAACACAGTGTACTTGCAAGAAAGTTTACATGTTTACCGAGGTGGCATAATTCACAAGACGTTGTAGTCAACGTTCTATTGTAGAGAATCCACAGCTGATTTTCTAAGAATTTCCGTGAGTAATGGATCTACATAAAGGTTAAAATGCAACAATCAATTATCATTGCTCATTTTTTTCTATAAACTGAAACATTCAATCTAACATTTCACGGTCTTTAAATCATATAATCATCATTGATTTTTAGATAAGTATTCAATATTATGTAATAGAACCAGAATCATCAAAGCGCAAGCTATTCTGTCGATTTTCCTCATTCAGGAGAGTCGGTTGTTTTTAACCAGTAAATCGTACACAAAAACAACTAATTTCTTTAGGTGACCGCTCTAAAGTACTGCAATATTGTTAATCAAAGGAAAATAACAGTTCATCAGGATTACTCTAACACACATAACTATGAGCTATACACTAGGTGTGTCAGAGACTTTGTGAAGAATATTGAATAATTCGATCCCCTGTCTTTCCAAGCTTATAACTACTGGAAAAATGTAATTCACACCCTAATTTTTGTTCAATTAAGGGAGCAAGGACCATGGTTTCATTAAAAAAGAAAGAACAACGTGATTAAAAAAAAAGGTTTTAAACTTCGGACTTTACAGGTAAATTTCTAAAAACACTATTTTCGTTTTGTTTTAAATTTGAATATATTATTTATTCATCTTTTATCTTCAATTTGTGATATATAAAACTTTGGTGAGTAAATTAATTATTTACTTTTTAATAGACATTTCAAACTGGGGGCGTGAATTAATTCGACCCCCTGTGTTTCCAAGCTTATAACTACTCGAAAAATGTAATTCAAACCCTAATTTAGTTTTCAATTAAAGGAGCATAGACCAAGGTTTCAGTAAAAAAGAAACAAAAAAAAAAACAACGTAGTTTAAAAAAAAACGGGGTTTCAAACTTCGGCCTTTACAGGTAAATTTCTAAAAAAAAAACACTATTTTCGTTTTGTTTTAAATTTGAATATGTTATTTATTGATATTTTATCTTCAATTTGTGATATATAAACCTTTGGTGACTATATGAATTATTTACTTTTTAATAGACATTTCAAAATGGGGGGGGGGTGAATTAAAAACCGTTTGTCTAAAATATTATATTCTGTTTATTTGAAAGAACATAAAATTTTACATTGACACTGAACATATCATAAAAATAGAATCGATAGAAAAATTTTGATAGATTTTTTAAGTTTAAAAATTGAAAAATACTGAACTCGTAAAATTTAATTAATTTCATTAATGTTTTCTAAAAATATAAAAATAATATTTCTATTACTTTTTATACAACTCTAATAGTTTATTTTAGTATAATCCATAAAGAAAATAAACAACCCACTTTTTAAAAGATTAATTACGAATTTATATATATATATATATATATATATATATATATATATATATATATATATATATATATATATATATATATATATATTATTCGCAGTTTCGTGTTGGGGGTGTACAAAAATTCCTAAAAAAAATCTTATACACCTAGCCGTATACGTCGTATATTTATACATGATTCCCGAACTTTCCAGGCTTGACAAATACAAAATAGTATACATATTTTAATCACTGTCTGCCCGCCTGAAACTTTTGTTTTGTTTCGTGCAAAACATGTTTTTATAAATACTTTTATAAAAGGTTAGCTTTCCTCTGCGTTCATATTTTTACTCCGGATCAACCATAATCCCACACGCAAAGTATCTAATGTATTATATATTCCTGTAATGTTTTATCCGAATAAGATATTATTCATATAACTTTAACACTTGCGTACGTAGAAAAAATAAAGCAAACAATGTGAGTGGAATACAGAAGTGTTCAGATGAACAGATCGTGTCAAATTTGAAGATTCGGCGAAATAAATAGTTTGAAATCGACTCATCAAAGAGATGGAAGATAGTATTGATCAATTAATTATCCTTGAACAATACATTGATCAAACATTGTGCATGTGGAACTGAGGAGAACAGATGAATGAGCGCCGTAACCTTTATATAATATGCCAGTCATGTCTAATATCGATTTTTAAGTTGAATTCTATGCAACATTTTATGTAATCTATGTCCGTGAATTAAAGGATAGAGAAAGAGTGAGAAAGGGAGGGAGAGAGAGAGAGAAAAGAGAGAAAGTGCATGATAAACACAATAAATCATTTAGATAAATAAATAGAAATTTAGAAGTTTTAGATCACAAGTTTTATTGATTTTCTCCAAACTTCTTTGTTTTACTAAAAATACCTATTTGCAGGATATTTTACAATAAACTTCCTTACATTGAGAATATGTTCCATATGTGTACATGATGAAGATGTATCTCTCTCTCTCTCTCTCTCTATATATATATATATATATATATATATATATATATATAATTATTTATTATAATAATTATTAAATTCCTACAGACACTAGTGTTTCATCTTTTCGGCAATCATCGGTGCAGGGTGTCACGATTAATACCAGTCGATAGATTCAGACCCTGACTTCATTAGTAAGGACCTAATCCATTCGGCAATTGTTAACCGCGGGAAATAATGTTAGAATTTTAAACATATATTTTAAATTATTTTAACGTCTTTCAGAGTGATCCAATAATTATGTATTTATCTGAGCATAAGAGCTAAATTGACTGACTTAAATTCAAGTGAAAGTGCTCAACGGTAAGAAACGAGGTTTTTAAAGGGGCTGACATAATAATTACGATAATACTTATTAAATACCTACATTGACTAGTGTTTTATCTTTCGGGAATCATCAGTGCGATTAACATCGGTCGATAGATTCGAACCCGGCGACAAGTAAATCGATAGATAGATAGATAGATAGACAGATAATTGTAATCTAAACACTTACAGTCTCACATCTGTTCACTATGAATTAGGCGTACAACACTCTAGATCATAGTTTCTGGTTTTAATTACTGAACTACATGATCAACGCTTGTATATGCTATCTACCCATATGATATAAACATTATCCTCCATTTTTAAAAGGGTTTTTGCACGAAAAGTGGTAAATTACGGCAGTAAACAGCAAACGATATTATGTAAAGTCTATGCATGAATAGAAGTGATATAAATTCGTCCACAAACAGATTGTATTAAATGCATGTTGGCTGGCCCAGCGCACCATAATCTAGGAATAGAACATGTAGTCATCAAGTTGGTAGTGGGCAGTTTTACTCACTCTGGGATGGGATCAGCACTCGTAAATGATAAATACATTGTACTTATATAAATATTGACTGCAGTAGATACAATATGTTTTTCTTCAAGTCTAACGAAAACAAGTTTTTGATGAGCCGTTCCATATAAGCTAACACATGTACCAAATTTCCATTACTAACGATTACTATATTGTCCAATTGTCTACTGTACATTCTCTTTAACGCTTATCCTCGAGGTGTCTATTGGCCTTGGTAAGTGGTGATGACTGTAAAAAAAATAAAATACTTAATTTCTCTATTAATAAGAACATTGGAATTACATTAGTAAGCAACGGGCGATATAATTTAATAACATTACTCTACTCAGGAATGGGGCTTCTCTATTTATATCTTGCTTTCCAATTCATAGACGATTTAAGTATGAACGAAATACGTTATTTATTGTAAAGTGAACACAAGTTGTATAATATATATGTACACATAATCACGCAGACACACACATATATATATATCCATATATAAAATATATATAAATATCTGAGTATATATATATATATATATATATATATATATATATTATGTGGTAAATTTTTATAGTGTGATGATATATGTAAAGAGATATACCTGGTAGATAGCTACAGGAAACAATAAGAGATTACATATTTCATTGTTTAAAAACAAATCCATGTGGCATTAAAATTAACCCTAAAACCTAACTCTAACCCTAACCCTACACCCTAACCCTACACCCTAACCTAACCCTCACCCTAGACTCTAACCATAACGCTAAATCCTAACGCTAATCCTAAAACCTAACCCTAACCTTAAAACAAACCCTAACCCTAATCCTGAACCTAACCCTAACGCTAACCCTAACCCTAAACCTAACCGTAACGCAAACCCTAAATATAACCCTAACCATAACCCTAATCTTATCCTCATAACACTAACCCAACCGCCCTAACCCAACCCTAAACCTAAACCCTAACACTAACCCTAACACTAAACCCTAACCCTAAGACTAAATCCTAACCGTATCCCTCACCCCTAACCCTAACCCTAACACTAATCTAACACTAAACCCTACCCTAACCTAACCCTAAACCTTAACCCTAACCTTAAACCGAGGACTAACCCTAACCCTAAACCCTAACCCTTACCCGAAACCCTAAGTCTAAACCTTACGCTACCCCTAACCCCTAACCCTAATCCTAAACCCCAACCACAACCCTAACCATAACCATAACCATAATCCTAACCCACTAAGCATAACCAAAACCCTAACCCTACCCCCTAACCCTAACCCTTACCCTAACCCTAACCCTAAACTATAAACCTAACCCTAAGCCTTAACCCTCACCTTAACCCTAACCCCAAACCTTAACCCTAACCCTAATCCTAATCCTAACCCTAAACCCTAATCCTAAAACCTAAACCATAACCCTAACCCTAAACCCTAACCATAACCCGAAACCCTAACCATAACCCTCAATCCTCACCCTAACCCTAACCTTAACCCCAACCCTTACCCTAACCCTAACCCTAAACCGTAAACCCTAACCCTTACCCTAACATGTTTTGATTCATTGCAGAGCTTATAATTTCTCACATTTGTTCATCACGAAAGAGCTGTTTTTTTTAGTTAAAATGAGCTATAGCTTTATATGGAACACGTGGAAAACGTTTTCAAACATATTTGATAAAAGTATGATATTTTGTGCAATAATGGTCTTTTACAAGAATCGAACCAATCTAGATTATTTTTATAGTATAGTCATTGTATGTGTCTACCAAAATATAAGCATAGGTACGGGCGAATTGCACTTATCTTAGGCACTGGTCTTTACGATATCAATGCGGAAATACGTATCTCACGCAATTCTAAAAGATGTTTTTACTTAATGCGCGTTTTATAAAATTAAAGAAATTTTGAAAATCATAATAGAAAAATCATTAAATAAAACTTCAAACAAACAACAAATTTTTGGAATTTTTCTAAATACAAATTGATTGTTTGGATAATTTTGATTATTCAAAGTACGCTTCTCATCCGGAATGGCTTACTCAGAAGTTTTCAGCTAAGATTACCACCCTCCGATATATTTTTCAAACCACATACCCATTTAGAACTATAAATGAAATGCTAAACATCCGGGAGTTCGGATCTTCTTCAAGCAACTTAAATTCAAAATAACACACTAATAGATGGTGCGTAATCTAAAATATAATTTATTATCACCGCCGGTTACTATCTAGCAGGGCAAAGAATTATTAGATGGTATTGTATGGTAAAACACACACGTCAAAATTACAAACCATGAAATTGTAAATATTTTTTACAATTTTTCTGAAAGAAAAAGTAACCTGACGGCAGTTCTCAATTATTCGTCCTTGTATTTTTCGTGCAATGAATATAGTATCTATTTTAAAACTGCCAATCTGTGTTTGTCTTCTCTTTAGTTATTAGGATTTTCCCATGTCTGCTGATGTACGGGGTGCCTTCTAGAAGTTTTCAGACTTTCTTTTTGGACAGATATTTAACATTCTCGTAGATTTTGTAAATCCAATATATTATTGCGGTATATTTTATGAGAGAAATGACTAATTGTTATGATTTCATGTTCAAATATACATCTACAGTAAGAATTGAAATACACCCTACTACAACCTGATTGTTAAAAAAATACAATCCGGACGAGAGGACACTTTTGATGAACTATATGCAATAAAATTATGTTTTAAACTTTGAAAAATGCAATAGAAACCTAGTAAATGCTTCAGGCTGCTTTTGGAATATCTTGCATTAATCTGGCTTCAGTTTTTGAGTTGCATAAGATATTCAAGAAAATCTTCATAAAAGATTAAAAGAGCTTGGAGAGAAGTAAGGATGTTAGAACACTAGAGTTGATGGGCTAAATAAATATTTTTTTTTATATAAGGACCGTCGTGTGTGCGTGTGGAGATAAGCGCTGCACAGTTTAATACCACTGTGCACACCCTTATTCGTGAGTAACTGAAAATGCGGATAATTTGCGCCAAATTTGTCCCAGGCGTGCTTAGAGAATAGCACACACTTTTTAGCAAAGATGGGAATCCAATAGTTCGTTTCTCTTCCCATAGTCCAGAGTTTGCTTTTGGTTATTCCCTAAGCTCGGGGAAAACCTTACAGGCTGTAGTTATGAGACAATTGTCTGGATAAAAGAGGCTTTTACAAGGGTCATTGACACGCTCATACAAGACGATTTCTATTGGGTCTTCCAGAAGTTGGTAAAAGATACAAGTGCATTGCCACGGGAGGTGATTACTTCGAAAGGTATAGAGTTTCACGTTGTGTACTATTAGTATAAAAATAGTCTAAAAACTAAAAACGGTCTAAAAACGATCGCAGGCACCTCGTTGGAAGATTGATCACTCCGATAACCGGAGTAGCGAGGCTGCCCAAGCTACATATCGGCATTGTTTAAGCGTTGGCTAAATATTTCCAGGTGGTTTAACCCTACAACAAAAAAAGGAAGAAAAAGGAAATTACAAAAAGGCGAGAACAATGAAAGAAAACAATACGAACAATGCTTGTAAAACTGGAAATTGAAGGTTTGTATTGCAGTTATGTATAGATTAAAATGAAAGAAAGAAGACATCGATTGCAGATGAAGTAGTTGTTGGATAATTAACATTGTTAAAACTTAATTAGTTATTATCCATCCATCTGTCTATTTATCTATTTATCTATTTATTCAGTTATATTCTACTGCATTACCTGTCTACATGCTCATTTGTGACAGCCTCGCTTCCTGGCTTCAAGTACGTCTATTCACTTTCGTGACTAAAATTCAACTCTCGATTCTAAACTTCTCGACCTCCTGACCTCTGTTCCGTTACGTCATAATTCAAAAAGCGCACGTATCCCTTACGTGTGACCTTTTCACGTCTGCGTGCCTAAGGTTATTGTTTATATTTAACTATGCTAATTTATGTAAACATCCTCAGCTAAAACCCATTGCAGCACTTTATTCTATAAACAATAAATAACTGCGAATATTAACTATTTTTACAATATCATTGAATAGATAGATAAATAGACAGATTACTCGATAATGACTAATTAACTTTTAACAATATTAATTATTCAACATAATGTCACTTCTGTTTATACTTAAATCCCGGCACTTAATATATGAACACTAAAATAGTAAAACAGGAAAACCGAGAAACAGCCGACAAGAGATGGAACATATTTTGAAGTGAGTTTTGGAAGAGTGAAACATAGAGGGTGAGAAGGGAGAAAGATAGAAAGAGGAAGAAATTCGGGGGTGAGAAAGAGAGAGAAAAAACATCGGTTATAAATATAAATAGATAGGTAGAGTGTGAAAGAATTACCGCAAATAAATGGTTAACTATTCTAAATTTCGCCCAAAACGCTATACATAATTAAACCGGTAGATTTAACAAAAAAAAAACATGTCGCGTTTAACACATTCAGTACAAAAAAAATAAATAAATAAACGCAAAACTAAGCCTATTGTCAAAAATAGATCGTGATCAGTTTTCACTCGTTAGCGACTTGCTTTCCTCGTCTTAACAAGACGAGGAGAGGCTAAAGGGCAAAACGAGTCTCATTTGTTGTTAAAATAACGATTGCGCAACAACCGGATATGATTTCACAATACGAATATTTATTATCCGACAGCGACTTCCTTCCAGAAATAAATAAATAAAAAGTACATTTGAAAGAACAAATGAAAGGGATCTTTGTGTAGCTTCTGTGACTGTAAAATACTCCAAAACAAAGCATACTCACTTTAGCAGGTCAGTGACATTTAACATTATTTAAAATCTGTCGCCGTTGACTCCATTTACGTACATATATGTGATCGCAGTATGAAAATATTTCTTGCGTTTTACTACACTGGAAAGCTGTGATATCGCGTAATAGCAGTCTGTGATTGAAAACTTGAGGATCAAACTTTTAGGGAAAATTAACGTTTCTCCAAGCATAATACAATGATCTTCTATGAATAATGGCAATGACACAGTACAATAACATGTAGCATTTTCTCCGATTTCCAGTAGCAGATGCGAAAGCAAGCGAAATGACAAAATTGATTAAATCTAGAGTAGTCTATTGTTCGGATTTCGAATATCACCTTAAAACAGTGATATATATATATATATATATATATATATATATATATATATATATATATATATATATATATATAGCATACAGTAAGTATTTCTAAATTGTTCTTATCACAAAGTTCCATTAATAGATCCATAGTGCATAATCAGAGGTATAAACTACTTCTAACTTATAACTACTTTTAATGAAAACAAATCATATTATATTATATCCAAAGATATTATTTATTAGAGAAATATAAATATATATATATATTTTTTTTTTGTTTACAGAAAGTTTTAGGATGAGACAAGTCATTGGTACCATCGGTTTCAAATATTTTAGATGTCTAAAACGGTCCCAATTAATGGGTTTTTAAACCGACGGTCCAAATGATGTGTCTCATCAAAAACTTCTGTAAACAAAAAATATATATAAATACGCTCTTATTTTCGGATTTTCTTTATAATTGAGCACTCTGCAGAATTTTCATTTCTAAAAGACTATAGAAATATATATGTATATATATATATATATATATATATATATATATATATATATATATATATGCGTGTGTGAGTATATATGCATGAAACTATATGCATTAGTTTACGTATATCATATTATAAAATAATATAACATATTATTAATATATTTCCTCAGTATTAAATTGCACAATGCCCAATGCATAAGTATATACATATTACTAATAAGAGTAAAGATGGTTTAAAAAAGTATAAGGGAATCTAAATATGGCATATAAGATAGACGTATATGCCAACTGCCAAAATTACATGTATGTCATATCCTATATTAAGTCTCTCTCAATCTTTTTTAATCATGTTTACTCTCAATAAAAAATATAACAAAAATATTAAGATTATCAGTATGGGTTATACTGTTGTAATGCCTTAAATCATATGCTATAGAAATGCAACACCTTTAGTACGATTTTATTCAAACAAATGGAAACAAGTCAAAAATCAGTCTTAACTTACACTTTTACTCTAACTTTTTGTTCTAACTGAAAACAATTGTAATATTTAAGACCTCTTTACTATAACTTCTAAATCGACATCTCTAAACTCTGAACGGTTTAAACCTCACACATGCACCAAGTGCATTATAAATTTAAACAGTAAAGAATATGCACCGTTATATAGCATAATGAATCAATATTTTTATTTGTATCTCCTCCAAATATATATAAAGAATATATATATATATATATATATATATATATATATATATTGTAAAATAAAATAAAAATTACAATTAAATTTACCAAAATGATCCAAGATGTATATAAATATATGAAAGACATATTCTTTAAATAACCAGGTACGAATTTTGTAATTTTTTTTTCTGTAGAGTTGGTACTATAGGGAAAGTAAATCAACGAATTGTGTTGTTTCTGAAAAAACATTTTTTGGCATATTAATTCTAAACCTAGAAAAAATAGACGATTTTGCAAAACAGATGCTGGTAATGGTTAAATTCCAACTAAGGCAACACTTGGAGCTGAAAAAATGTTCGAGAAAAACAATTGGCCATACAGAAATAAAAAGAAACAGATGCAGTTTAATTAATAAAATACTTCGAGGAAAACACAGAAGATAAATGAAAGAAACGAACGAACAATATTAGAAAACAGTTAGATTTAATGAAATACTTCCCGGAAAAAAACTGGAAAGAGAAAAGAAAGTAATGAATGAACAAATATTGGAATTGACAAAAAATATTCAGAGAAACAAAACCAGTCAGATATAAATGGATTTAATAACGCAAGTTTTTATGAATAATGACACGGCTTTTTTTTCTGAAAATCCGATCTGGTCAGCAAGTGATACATTTAACTATGCTCCTGAGGATGATCTAACGTTTGAGGCATATTCAGAATGTTTGACGACCTTTTGAAGATTGACTGCAGTGCCTGGACGGATAAAAAAGGATCGTTTATTGCTACGGAAGTTGGGTACGTCCGAACATAATACATTCGTGGACTATATTTTTACCAAGAAAAATCAACGAATTGTCGTTTGACGAGTTATAATAGAGTTATACTCTCCAAAAAGATACCTTTTTTCATGAAAGTTCAAATGGATGAATCTTACAAGTAAGGTCAGTCAGGACTATACGACTTTTGCGTCTTTAGTTATGAAGCACTGTGACGATTTCAAGTTGTCGTTATTAACGGCAGACAATTGCAAATGCCTAATATTAACACAAGGCTTGATAGCTACAAAACACGTCGATATTAGACGTCGAGCTCTAAATTAATAGGAATAAGAACCTGATTTGACGCTTCAGAAACTGGTTGAAGATTGTCAGCGGTTCGTGGCAATGAAGCAAGATTCCCGAAACATAAAGGGAGCAGGTATCGCTCACATTACAAAGATATGTCTAAAACATAAAGGACACTCGCCCGCCAGAAATTACCAACCAAGGAGCAAAAACAACCTTTCACAAAATTATCAGGAGAGAAAAAATCCTAGGATCCCTTGTAGAAAATGTGGAGGTCCTCATGGGTACAATGCATGTCATACCAAAGAAAAATAAAATGTGAGCTATGCAAGCGTGCAGGGCACAAGGTCTCCTATTGCTGAACAAAAGTAGCAAAAATGAGCTCACTAATAACTGTAAAAATGGGTCCTTCAGCAACAGAGAATATAAGGAAATATGTTACGGTGAGAATCAAAAATAAAGAAGTTACACTGCAACTCGATTCAGGGTCGGATTTATCGATTATAAATTTCCACACGTGGAAAAGAATAGACGAATAAAGTCGCAAGATCAGTAACTGGCGAGTAAAATTAATTTTGGGGGTGAGGTTGTTTTTGCTGTGTCACAAAAAGAACGACAAATAAGCTAAAAGTGTTCGTTCTAAGGAACGCAACGAATTTATTCGGGACCGATTGAGTTCAGGAATTTGAGTTATGGGGCTCGTCAATGATTAATCTTTGTCACAAAATCGAAAACCTAACGGCCGCAGTAGATAAACTAAAAAAAAGATCTCAAAAAGTCTGTCTGAAGTGTTTCCTCTGTAACGCTTGTATGCTGCACAAAAATAAAAGCGAGATTCGAATTTCTGGATGAAGCAAAAACAATATTAAAAAAGTCTCGAAGCGTACCGTTCGCTTCGAGGAAAAAAATGAAGGAGAATTGGAAAGATAGTTGGCACTAGGATTTTGATCACTATTAACTATAGTGAGTGGGCAGCCCCCACCGAATCGGTGAAAAAAATTCTAAAGTAATTAGAGTATGCGCGGATTACTCTATCGACTTGAATACATCCCTCAAGGGCCACCACTATCCGTTATCAAACCCAGACAAAGTATTCACTAAGTTAAATGGCAGATTTTTTTCCAAATAAATTTAAGCAAGGCGCACCTACAAATACCAATAGAGGAAGATAGATCGAAGCTTTTGTATATCTCAACGCACAAAGGTCTTTATAAATTTAATAGATTAACATTTGGTATAAAAATAGCACCTGCAATTTTCCAACAGGTAATCCGTATTTTGCTAAGCGGTTTGGATTTCGCAATAGGTTATCTTGACGATATTCTTATGCGTAGTTAAAATGTTGAACAACATAGAGATCATGTATTTCAAGTGTTTGACAGAATAAAAGAATATCGCTTCACATTGAAGGAATCAAAATGCCAATTTTCCGTTTGGAATAAATTAAATACCTATGTCATTACGGCCGGGGGGGGGAACCGGATCCGTGTATGTTCACATCTATAAAAGACATGCCAGAGCCTCCGTATGCAACAACATTGCAGAGATTCTAGGGCTCGCGAACTATTATCAAACGTTCATTAAGAACATGCATGAATTGCACGCGCCATTGAATGTACTATTAAACAAGGACCAAAACTGGACTGGACGCCTGAATGCCAGGCAGGGTTTAAGAAGTTAAAATATGTATTAACGTCAGATTTATCCCTGACTGATTTCAATCCGAAACAATAGATTCTTGTTGCAACCGAGGCAAATTCTTATGGGAGCGGGGCATACATTCTACACGAGATTCCTGTGCGTCCATTAAGCAGATCACCCATGGGTCCAGAACTTTACTGCCTGCGAGTAGAATTACTCCCAAATCTAAAATGGAGCAATGGGGATCATAATCGGGGTTAGACAATTCCACTAATTTTCACACGGTCATAAATTTAAATCACAAACTGACCATAAGCCGCCTATAACGATCTTTGGCTCCAAAAAGGTCTGCCAACTTACACAGCTAACAGACTGTAAAGATGGGGGACTATTCTACTGAATTACAACGTCAGTATGGGATTTCTATCATCTGTTAAATCACGCAGACGGATTGTCGCGATTAATCCCGCAATCAAGGGAACCGGTGGAGGACACAGAAATAGCGTCACTACAAAGTGAAAAGGACTATATAAAAATACTGTGTACTGCGATAAAGGAACTACAAGTGACTTTGGAAGATACAATAAGGGAAGCTGAAGAATGTAGTTTAACCATTAGAACGAATAAAAAAAAAAGTCAATCAGATGAATCAGCGGCCGAAGTTTATTCTATGTGAAATGAAGTACTGTTTCACCAAGAAAGGGTAGTAATCCCAGCCACACTACAAACGAAACCCCTAAAAGATTTCCATACGAGTTACCCTGGGGCTACTCGAATGAAGAGCCTCATGAGGCCCTACGTTTACTGGAAGAGTATGGGCACATATAGAAGACACGATAAAGTCGTGTAAGGTATGTGCATTGGCTGCAAATGCGCCCTCAATACACTTTAGCACATGGTTTAAAGCGGACCACACATGGCAAAGAATACACGTAGACTACGACGGCCCACTGGATGGAAACTATTATTTAATAGTGGTAGACGGTGTTTTTTTTTTCAAAATGGCCTGCGGCATTTCGATGTAAAAGTCAAACATCGAATTTTACAATCAATGCTATTCACGAATTGTACGCTAGGTTTGGTGTGGTCCACTGCATCGTGTAATACAATGCCACACAATTCATTTCAGTAGATTTTAAAAGCTTCTACAAGGATTTTCATGTAAACCACATAAAGAGGCTAACCTATAATCCCCATTTAAACTGTCAGGCAAAGAGATTTGTAGACACGCTGATAAGAGCCCTGAAGAAGGCTAAAATGACGCCCTCGGAAAAGGAGCTCCAGCAGTGTTTGCAAGTTTATCGGATTACGCTATATATATATATATATATATATATATATATATATATATATATATATATATATATATATATATATATATAATGCTCCCTATCTTAGGTTGAGCCTATTGGGGAGTGATATACAAATTACCATTATGAATGCCCATGAAGCGATGCTCTTTATGTAAACAAATTGAGTATTTGGACAATGTCAGGACATTGGTAATTCGCTGCCAGCATAGCAGAAGCCGTATAACGCACGGTTAAAAACTCCGACTGTCGTTTGGGCGATCGAGTTTCGAACTTGGCTTAAGGTAGTTGCTTTTCTAGCCGAACTGCTTAGCTGTGAAACAGCGAGAAAGTGCAGTATGTGAATGACTATATATATATATATATATATATATATATATATATATATATATATATATATATATATATATATATATATATATATATATATTGTTTTAAATAAAAGCAACCTCGGTTTAAAGAGTCGGTACAGTGTTAGAACATACGCGCTGTGTTTGTCTTATTTCATTCTTATTTAGATTCAAGTCTATCAGCGTGAATATAGTAGATAATTTTAGGTTTTGAGCTGTAATAGCTACAACCAGTAATTACAGAACAACATTAAAACAAACGAGTGGTTCACTGTTTAAATTGTTTTAATAACAAAGTCTCAATCGCAAGAAAACTGTGATCTGTATAGACATGGCGTGTTTTCTCCGATGCACTTTACAGACGAAAATCTGAAACCAAACTATTAAGCTTGAAAATATACACAATAATAGTTTCAGATTCGAGTGTATTATAATACGATTGCTTTTGAAGACAGCACAATTTTCCATTTATATATACCCCATTAGAATACAGCGATTCTTTGAGATACGGTTTCGTATATTTCACTAAAAATTACAAAATAAAATGTAAAACAATCATTTCAAACGCAACGCAAAGAAAAATTAAGTACGTTTTTGAGTATATATTATGTGTGTATCTACATCGTCGGCTTGATTATCCGGTCTCAGCGTTCTCCTCCTCATTTGTATGTGAATCTTTTATTTACATTAACATTTTAGTCTGCATTCATTTTGTCGTCATTTCTGTTACATTAAGACTTAAATATTAAACATTTAGTGACTGCATTCAACATTTCTAATTATGTATAATCTTGTTATTTTTAATCACTATATTGCGTGTGTGCGTATGAGCCTATAATCTCTTCTTCCTTTCCCCTTGCATGCATTACTCCTAAAAGCAAGTACAGCTCTATATGTTATTGTTTTTATTATCATATCTATAGTTCCGAGTCATTATGTTGCATTTATTTTTCTTTTGTGATTGTTGTGTGTAATGTGAGAATAATCTGAGTTTTTTTTTTTAAGGTATTTCTTACTCTTCGAACGTATTACATCTTGTTATTATAATTCAAGATGGAATAATTATTTAAATACAATTTTTGGACGTACATCGGTCTTGATAAGGACTAAACCCGCACCTCAAAATCTTACTATATATATATATATATATATATATATATATATATATATATATATATATATATATATATATATATATATATATATATATCGGGGGCCCGATGATGTTTTAAAAATTTGGTTAAAGGAAAATACGCAAAATACGTACATGCATATATATGTATATATATACATGTATATATATATATGTATATATGTATATATATATATATATATATATATATGTTTACAGAATGGTTTTAGATGAGATAAGTCATCGGTACTGCTGGTTTACAAACCTGATAATTAGGTCCGTTTTAGATACTCATATCAAACTCTCGTCAGTCAATACTCATCTCTCTATAAGCGTATTGCCTGAGGAGAGATTGATTTGGGTATCTAAAATGGTCCTAATTATTGGGTTTGAACCGACATTACCAATGACTTGTCTCGTCTAACAACATTCTGAACTAAAAGAAATATATAAATACGCTCTTACTTTATGATTTTCCTCATGAGTGAGCACTCTGCTGGATTTCTTTTAAAGAAAAATCTAATTACATGTGTATATATATATGTATGTATACACACATACACACATGTATATATGTATGTGTATGCGTGTGTGTATGTGTGCGTATACATACATATATACACGCATATATCTATATCTATACCTATATATATATATATGTATATATATATATATATATATATATATATATATAACTACTTAATTTACTCACATAAATTTAATATACGAAGGTATAGATTTATGCGTAAACTTTAAGTATTTACTTCAAAAGTGCTCAATGCGTAGGTAGAGCTATTTAGTAAGTTATAAAATATATACGGCGATTAAGCTACACTGAATATTCCGCGTTTCATCCACACTATGCCTGAAGAATCCTAGAATGGATGAAACGCGGAATATTCAGTGTAGCTTAATCGCCATATTCATTTTATAACTTACTATATATATATATATATATATATATATATATATATATATATATATATATATATGTATATATATACGTTTTTTTTTTTGCTTATTTTCCTACAATAACATTTTTATAACTGTATTGGACCCTTCTTTGATCTAACACATTATTTCTAAAAAACTCCAAAGCCAATCAAAATTCACTTTACTTCTGGATTTCACAGTTAGCAAAGTAGTACAGATTATTAATTTTCCATATACGTATTAAACATACAACTGATTAATGGTGTGTCTCTTTCATGAATCTTGGGATTTAAAGATTTCAGGATAATAATTAATCTAGTGGTGTTGTTTATCCACGTTATTGTTGTTGCTAATGGCAACATTATTTGAAAAATCTTGAAACGTTCATTGGATATAACAGTTTGGTCTAGACATATCGAGTGGATTTTTGGGCTTTCGAATACTTTGTCATTTTTAATAATTTGTCAACCTTTAAACGTTTCAGGTTAGGATCCTGCAAATTAAAAGACTCAGTTCATTTGCGACTTTGCACAGATTGACGGAAAGAATGTTAGAAAGCAAGTTATGAAAATAATCACAACAAGTGAAACATGTATGGTTCTCCGTGAGTGCTCAGTGTTAGAGGCATAAAAAATGACTAAGTTCAGCATTTGCCTCTACCATTTAGCTCTCAAAGTCTCGAGTGGACGTCAAATCCTGGTGAAAATGAACAAACGGTGCAGTTTTAGGCCTTAGCATATGTAAATTTGAGTTCTGCACCATGCAAAAAAAAAAAGAAAAGAAATTACTATGTCCATCATTTGCCCCCGGCCATTTAGCCCAAAATGTCCCCAAGATCTTACCATATTTAAATTTGAAACAAAACTGCTGAATAGACATACACAGAAAATTTCGGACAAATATGGTAAAATAGTCCTAAAAATTGAGGGTCTTTATTAGCCCTAAATGAACTACTGGAGCACACTCAAGTGTTATCTCGAAGTGTAGGCAAACGAAATCATATATAAATCAGTGCGTTACAACTTTTCAGAAAGGGTTTATAAAAATCCAAGGCATCCATTTTGTTTAATAAGCACAAAGTGTACATTTTAGCCATTTTAAACCGAAAGGAACCCCCGGGGGGGAAGGGGGAGAAACCGGCGTTTTCCCGGAAAATCGGTTCTGTTACCTTTTACTTTTATTATGTTTAATGTTTCTACAAAATTTCAAAATACTCCAAGGTTTAGCTATTGAGAAAATTGCGGACGGACAGACGGACATGGGTGAATTTACAGGTTCATCCTCCTTTTGTCGGAGGACCAAAAAATATTAGACATTATTGAAAATGAACAAGAACATAATGGAATTTACGGCGGACAACATATGGTTAACATATCTACAATAAAATTAATTATAAACAAATGGGTTCGAAATCTAGTTTATACTGAAATATTGCTGCAATAAGTTGTAAAAGAAAAATAAAATAATGGAAAACGTTTACAATACACATATAATTTAACGATGACAAATTATTCATCTTTGTACGTTATGTAACATAGAGCGTATGAGTGCGTGTAAAAAATATCAAAAAGAGTCGAAGCATAGATGGCTACTGAAAATATTAGCAGCAGCAGCCGTTAAATTCGTACGCAAAATAATAATTGCGCGCGAGCTTGCGAATTAAGAAACTGAGAAAAATACTCCACGCGTTCGACGAGAAAATCAAAGTGCCACCGAGCAAGATGCGCGTGTCAATACGAAGGGGAGAAAGCGCTGGCAAGGGGCAGCTCGAAGGTACAGAAAAATGCGAATCGGGTGAGATAGACGTATGGCCTCGTGGTGGCGGCCAGCGTCATCTAAGCTTGTGCCGAGACGGCAGTGTTTTGTTAATCTACGACTAGAAATGAAATGTAAAAAAAAAAAAAATAAATAAATAAATAAATAAAAACGGCATAGTTTGGAAAATAACGATTAAAAATGCTATTTGCTAAAACAGAAAAAAAAAATCCGTGTCGGAATTTTGTTTCTTTGCTTTTATTAAATTGTGTGTTCTTTTGCGGCGGTTCCAGACAGCATTGGGGTCCGATAGGTTTTAGATGTCGCGACACAGTTAAAATTAACGCACCACGTAACAGTAAGTTAGTGTGTAAGCATATTTTTTTTCTCGAAATAGTTCGAGGTCAAGTGTTGACTTTGAACCAATACGTGTTGGGATAACGTACACAAATATAATAAAGACGGTTGCAAGTCCGGAGACGCTACGAACCTGTGGTATCTATATATCTATAAAAAGTGAACGTGTCTGTGTGTCTGACTGTGTGTTTGTCTGTTTACATTTCCCTACACAAAAACTCTGTTCATTTGTAGTCTACAGACTCGAAATTTCATATACAGGGTACTGAGATTTGGGAAAATGTATGTGATCGGGTTTCGACCAGAAATTTTGCTGTTAACGGGTCAAAGTTTAAGGATTTGACCTTTGAGAACTCTACCAAACTCCTCCGACAATTTCGGGTCTAAACACTTATATATAAGTCTTAGAATTGCATTCACTAGAAAAAGATCTAACTAATTTGTATATTCTTTTAAATATTCATGTTAATAAATTCCCTATAAGTTTTTCATGCTATGATCATCTTTAGTAAACTATTACGTGTAATTATTCTACATGATTTATGCTTGCGTAAACTGTGCGTGAAAAGTTTATGGCAAACACAAAACCTTTTCCATATATATTTATGTATGCATCCATATCTTTGTTTAATTTGCCCACGAAACTCTTCCTACAGATTTTAGTCCCCAGACATGAAACTTCATATATAATGTATTTTAACCGATACGAAACTTTATATTTGATTTTTAAAATCAATACAAAAGTGTGTAAGTAGAAAAAAGTAAACTTTCAAGGTGAAAGTCGAACGATGGCATAACAAATATGCATGCGGAGAAAACTTCTGTATAAGTAATATCGCCAGAAGAGTTCTCTACTTACGTTAACTGGATGACCAAACCATGCTCATAAATGTATAACGACATGTTAACGCTTATTTAACACGAATAAAAAAGTATATATATATATATATATATATATATATATATATATATATATATATATATATATATATATATATATATATATATATAACTACTTAATTTACTCACAAAAAAAGTAATATACTAAAGTATAAATTTATGCGTAAACTTTAAGTATTTACTTCAAAAGTGCTCAGTACGTAAGTAGAGCTAGAAAGTAAGTTATATAATATATATGGTGATTAAGCTACACTGAATATTCCGCGTTTCATCCACACTAGGTCTCTGAAGGCTTATGCGCGAATTTTGTGGTTGTTTGTCGTTTTTATATACGCATCAAAAACGAGAAACAACCACAAAATTCGCGCATAAGCCTGAAAAGTCCTAGAGTTGATGAAACGCGGAATATTCAGTGTAGCTTAATCGCCATGTATATTTTATAACTTACTATATATATATATATATATATATATATATATATATATATATATATATATATATATATATATATAAGCGTTTTTGCGGTTAGTTTTTGAATATCAAATGATAATCGGGTCATTTATCAGAATATGTACTCTTCGCATAAACACTGGCCTGGCTTGGTTTAGACATCAGGATACTTGATTTGGAAATTTAAGAGTTTACTTAATTTCGACAATTCAAATAATAATCAAATATCGAATACGCCAGACTTATTTCATTATTTAATGTCAATGAAAAATTTATCACTGAAATTCAAATTGGATGTTATAATGTTTAGATTATGACTTCGAAAGATTTTTTTTTCTTACTGAAGAACTCGGCTATTGTAGATTTATAGATGCGTACCTTCAACTAACTGATACACTTCCAAAATATGAGAATATACTTATTGGAATCTACGTTGAACACCTTACAAAATTTAGCACTAGAAAAAAAAACAGAATCGCATGTTGAGAACAGTTTCAAATGTAAATTTCCCCGTAAGTTTATTATCACATTCTGACTAACCTTGAAGTCCACTGGCAAGTTCGCAAAATCACACGCAATTGCTAGAAAAATAATATTGACGAGCCTATCTTCTTCTATAGACGTGCAAAATCTATTTTCTATAACAAAAAAATATTGACTGCTTTAGAACAGTAGAACCATCTGTAAATGGGAATCATTCTATAAAGTTATATGCGAAACTGATCTCGTGCATTAACCTCTAAATAACAGTGTTTTATTAGTAGTTAAACAACATTTACTATTCAAGTTTTTCACGCGTAACCGCTAGAAAAGTAGAATCATATTATTACGTGGTTTTAGCCAGAAATTTTCAGTGAAAATAAAGATTTTGTAGATCAAACTAAGTAAGTAATATCATTTGAATAATCCGCAATAAATAAAAAAAGCAATAAATAATATTCATCTCAATAACGAATTCCAATTAAAATAATTTATATCATTCGGTACAGATCCGACAAGGTAAGATCAGATAATAAACAAACATGAATTTATAATACAAAAAAAAAATTACCCTTGATCAGGGATCGGATTGCAGTTGATAGAGACGTTTAATCTCTACGGTTCCAGGTTAGAAATTCCTGAAGATAACGGTTTCAAGCCTACGCAAAGCCGACCAGAGGCTTACTTGGTCAAAACGTGGTGAGACGACAACAACTACGGAACGCAGTGAATGCAGTCATGAGATTCAGAGTTCCTATCCCGTCGCAGTTACCACCTGAAGAAGGCCAGAGGAATAGTTGGCTGAAACGTCGAGAAAACAAGTAAGAAAAGATGAGGATAATAGTCCGCAATAAATAAAATTAATATCATTTTTTTATTTGAATATTGAACTTTAAATAATATACATATTTCTGAGAAGTTAATATTCACCTAATGAAGCGATATTTAATAGAATTGGCATCAGTTTAAATATACGGAATGATACTACTACATCTAGGTTTCTCCACTAGAAACTAGCCTCAGCTTCTCAGACAGGGCACAGATTTTCTTATAATTAAATAACCCTTGTACAGTCTGTAAATTCCCGCTCCCCTGTCGTATCATTGCAATGTTACTTCTTTCTGCTTTTATTGCCATTACCTCCAGTTAATATCCTCCAATGACTTATCTGCAAGTATTTCTCTCATGAAAATACCAAGGACTTACCCGATTAACAATAAAACTTGACCAATTCACTCACTAAGAATCCTATCTGCAGGAACCATTTCAACAGCTAATATCCTTGCACTTCTGATCTTTGTAATTATCTTGCTATCCATTTTTATTTGTTTGCACTAACATGCAGAAACTTTAACCTAATATGAAAACATTTGAATATCCAGTTTACACGGAGACCCCTGTAGCACCATACGTTTCAGGAGCAAGATCCTTTTAGAGGTGAACAATAATAAAAATTAAAAAAAACTTTAAAAAAGTATTTTCTTTGGCGTAAATTATACTAAACTAATAAGACGCCCACGTTTATTCAAGAAGATGTCGAATTTATTATTATAAAGTTAATGTTATGCTGATTATTATGTGTTTACAATATATTAGTGATTTTAAAAGCTAAAACAGAAAAATATCTGACTTGCCTGCCACCAGTTATAATCTAAACCCAAACTCTCCGACGTTGCTTGTTACAACCCGAGCCACTAACAATAGCTATGGAAATTTAAAAAAAAACAAAACAGATATTAGTGTATAAATGTTAAAGTTCCCCCATTTTTTTTTTTTTTGGCGAACCTTTTAAAATTGTCGTAGACATTTGAAAATTCAGTATATTATTGCTCTACGTCTAATACAGGGTGAGCCCCCGAAAAACGGGTCCCAACTCTAATTAGGCCTCGTTTCTTAGTATTTTGTTCGAATGAAATTAATTTTTGGTCATAACTAGTTTATTATATTCAAAACATCACATCAAAACCTTAGGGATTTTGACCTTTATTTCACCGTTCCACAGCATGTTCTAGATGCCCTTTTTTTTTCTTTTTTTCTCCATTGACTGTAAAATGCTCAGAGAAACAATTGAATGCCCTCTGTTTTTTTTTGGGGGGGCACCCTGTATAATTACGTAACAATTTTTATGATTCCAGGTTCAAATAAATAGCTACGTAAAGAATTGGAATACACCTTTGTAA
Organism: Euprymna scolopes; assembly: GCF_053919585.1. NCBI lineage: Eukaryota > Metazoa > Mollusca > Cephalopoda > Sepiida > Sepiolidae > Euprymna > Euprymna scolopes. The sequence continues at coordinate 45,294,244 of NC_136490.1, read as the reverse complement.
ATCATAATTTTCACAACTTGTGAATTTCAAAAATTCAATCCACACCTGAGGACATTTAGAAAAAACGTTTAAAAGAACAATAAAATTATGTTTGAACATTTGAAAGCAATGTCACAACAACGGATGGAAGGCTTCAGACTTCTTTTGGGCTTCTTTGCATAAATCGAGCATTCGTGTTTAAGTGGCATAAAAGATTAAGGAGGGGCAGGGAGTTTGTAAGGGATGATGAGAGGTGCTGGAGGAGGAAGGAAGTCAGAAGATCAGAGGTTATTGGCCCAAAAAAGAATGTTATGGATAATGTTATTGATAAGGGCCGTCGTGTGTGTAGTTTGATATCATTGTGGGAACTGTAAAAAATTATTTGCGAGTAACTGAAATCGCGGAAAATTTGCGGGAAATTTATCCCAACCGGGGCTCATAAAAGATCAGACTATTTGACTATGATTGACATCTAACAGTTCCTAACCCTTCCCATAATCTAGCCTCACGTCCTATGTATTTTGGTTATCCCTAAATCTCAGGGAAAACCTTGAGACTGTCGTTATGAGAAAATTAAGTAGGTAACAGTATGTGACGAGGCTCATTTACACGCTAATATACGAGTATTTTCACGGCGCCTTTCAGAAGTGGTTGTTACAAGTACTTTGCAGCTGGATGAGATTACTTCGAGGAGTCAAGATTTTCATGTTTACTTATTAAAGTCACCTCAGATATTGCGCATGCATAGAAAAGCAACTTAATCGAGTTACGCCTATAAAGTTCCAGTTTTCTAAAAGTCGACCTCTTAGCTGTTAATTTTACGGAAACATTGTTTTAATCACCCAACTCGAATTTGTTCCCGGGTTTTAATAACCTGTATATATGTTTAAATTCTGCAGAGTGGAATGATAAAAGTGTCATCCTAATGCAAACAACACTAGAACTGTATTTTAAAATTTTATTGAAGAAATCAATTCAGGTAATTTGCTTACGTAGTAGAGCTTATATCTATTCGATCAAGCCGCCATCAACCTTAATCACCGTCTCGATATGTATACGAAACTGGGAGCCTGCCTTTTCAACAGGCGCCGGTTGGAGCTCGATGAATACTCGGCGATCAGGATAGCTTTGGTGTTGTTATACGTCATGTTGTTAATATTCTCGATGTATGTCCAGCGGGCTCAGGTGGGGGGGGAGGGGATCAGTGAGATTACAAAGTAGTAGCACTCCTTCTGAAGTCAAGCCTTCGTTTCTTTGCACTTCAGCTGGCGCCGAGTTTTGCTGCCACATCCATGGTCAGCCAGAGACCACCTGCTTTTTCCAGGGGATCATCAAACTCTTCAGTAGACCCAAGCACACTTTACTGTTGACATTCAAGCCGACTTCAAAGAGGTGAGGTGGCATAATGTGGCTCTCACATGAAACTACACCGAAAATCATAACCGTAGCCGAAAACTTTGTTTTCTTCACGGTGGGCCCGCTCCTATTATTCGTGGAAAACCACCGATGCATTTTGAATGTGCTAGCAACGATCCTATTTTAACTTGAATCGATAGAAAGCATGGTTTGTACAGCATCTACAATCACGCTCGTTGAACATAGTGTCACTTTCAGACATGAAAACTGGTTTCATCAAATGAAAATGCAGTCATGTCTTTTCTAGGGCAACCATTTTATCGTTTCATCATGTAGAGACAAAATGGTTACAGCTAAACTTGACACATGCGATAACTCATACAGACATACAAGATAACTATTATATATATATATATATATGTATATATATGTATATATATATATATATATATATATATATATTGTTATATAACAACCGAGAGTTGTAAACACGCTTTATAACAAACTCTTAGACCCTGCCAAGCTAGATGTTTCTCCGAAATAAATAAGAACTAACTTCCCTAAACTCCATATTACCACCGCCTTCTTATTTTGTTATTCATTTAATAAATGTTGAATATCTTCGTTACAATTAAATTATAATATCTTGTTCGCTCTTTTTAAATATTCGATGCGAATACATAATACGATATTGTTTACTCTTGAGCCATCACTTACCGCGCTTAAGATGAGGAAAACTATAAATGTACTAACATTGGTATTAACCACGTTTTATTAGTAATATTGCGGTTCATGATGAAAATGTATTGACATTTGAAGAGACGAACTTGGTGTACTCAGCAGAAAAAGAACTCAGTAGTAAAATTCTTCATAGGTATTAAATCAGTAAAAAAAATTCTACTTCAGGCTAGTCAGATGGCCCGAAAAAGAATATTACATTTCATTGTGATTGCTAGAAGAATTACTATCACTGTTTCCTCTTTCAAGGAAACGATTTATTACACTTTTTTACTCATGGAAGACGCTCTAATGAGATTCAATGTGTGGTACTCCCTTTAAAACTCTCACAACAGGCTTGACAAAAACAAATGCTAATATTCTCTCTCTCTCTTCTCACTCTTTCTCTAAAACTTTACCACACATCAACGTGCATTTTTATTCCGTAAAACTGTCCGTATTTCGAACACATTATGACCGGGTTACTTCTCAGCTGACTACAATATGGTCGTTTTCAAGTCCAATGTCAGCAACATTTTTTTAATCAGTTTCTTAACAAAATAAAAAATAAAATACTCTAATAACCGCGATCATTATCTATAAGCACGGTGTTGTCTCCTCGTCAGCTTGGTACTAACTAAACAATTATCCTCGAATGGGAACGGAGCCTTGATAAGAGGTGACACATTAATAAAATTTTTCTTAGACGGATATGTTGAGATGAAGTATTTTTGGAGAAATATACCTAAGCAAATCGTTTCAAATCGTGCGTTATTTGCATTCGCTTTCCAGCTGCACAGAACAAGATTTATGCATTATTAGAATTATTCAGACTACTATTCTAATACCTAGTATTATCCTTATAATGTTTCCACCGATGTAACCTTCGAATAACTTAGAGTGTATCGAATCGATTCCAAAAAGAAAAAAAAAAACATGGCGTAACAGATAAAGTACTAAGTCACTCCAGTTCACTCTTTTGGATGAGTAAGGTTCAATCCTCAGTGTAATTTATACTAATAATATAATTGCAAATTGTGCCATACTTCTGCTCAGTCATGGCTGACGAAACGAGAACATGCTATCCTCGTAGATAAAATGAATACAGATTGTTGAGTCCGAGAGAAAAATTACTCTATCTTCTTCATGCATATCTATCAAGATATGCATGAAGAAGGTCGGAGGTTACATCTGCGGAGCGGTTATAAGAATAAGGTGCCTGATGAGTGCAGTAGTCCGAACCGCAGATATGATAAAATTTATAAACCCTCATCTACAAAATTTCGAAATAAAAACAAAACAAACAGTTGTGTCACATTTGTACTGTTATTTTAGTTATTTATTTTTTGTTAATGTTCAACTCACTATTTATCAAGACGATATACTATATCGATGATGTTGAGTTTTTATTTTGCATGTTTTGGTTTTATCTTATAAGAATTGCTCGGAGGTTGAATGGTGAGAAAAAAATAGAGAAGGAAATGAAATAATTATAGTCTAGAAACAACGTTAGCAATTAATTAATGATTGTCGGGCTAATATGATTACAGATTATCTTTAATCTATTCGGCATGGATTATAAGGCGATTATTAAGAGAGTCGCATATTAAGCGTAATACCTTTTCAAGTCAAAACAATGATGAGTTTATATTACCTAAATAATATTTTTCTCTCATTACCTAACCTAATTAAACAAAGGTCGATGCGTGTATATATACGGACGAGTAACGCCGGGCGGCAACATATATATATATATATATATATATATATATATATATATATATATATATATATATATATATATATATGTATATAGTACATCAATCACATTACTAAATATTAAATTAGAGGATATTTGCCTATCGAGCTTATTATATATCTAAATTACAAAGAGCACTTCTTCTTTCCTGTATTTTAATTAAACTAGTAATTTCGCTATTACATTAAAATACACTCTGCTCTTTAGACTATTGTTCTAATCTCCTCTAATATATATATATATATATATATATATATATATATTTATATATATATATATATAATTCTAAAAAAAGGGTGGACCCTGCTTTGCCCAGTCGTTAAATACGCTTAAATAAGGTATTTTAATTCGTCCAGATTTCGTATATAATATTATAGTGTCGTGATTTCAAAAATAAAAAAAGTGTTTGGGTGCTATCAGCTAGAATCGAAACTGTACCACTCGCAGATTGTGACATTAACCCTGTCCCAACGTGACGATCTTACGAACTGATGTAAATTTAAAAATAAAAAATAAAAAAAAATCTATAACGATTTTTGTTCAATTTAGACTTATTTTGGACTTCTTAAAAACTATATAAACCGGCTAATGACCCAGAAAAGGACGATGTATACAAATCTAACCATTTGAGGTCCCTAGCGACGCTCTGCTACTTTTAATTTCGGAAGAGATAGCGTATGAAAATATGGACACACACAAAAACATATATATATATACATATATATATTTAAATATATATATATATATATATATATATATATATATACTAGCAGGGGTGCCCGGCGTTGCTCGGGTGTTTGGAGGTGTATGCTGTGCAAAAAAAAGCAAAAAAACAAAAAAAAATGGCTAATTTTTTAAAACTTTGACCCCTATTATGACCCCTTAAAATTTATTGTTTCGGGCTCAAATCACTTTATTAAGTTAGAACCATGTTCAAGGAACCTATATCTAAAATTTCAAGTGTCTAGACCCAAAATTGTCGGAGGAGTTTAGTAGAGTTTTTAAAGGTCAAATCGTTGAAATTTGACCCCTTAACAGCCAAATTTCTGGCTGAAACCTGTCACATCGATTTTCCCAAATCTCAGTACCCGGTATTTCAAATTTCGAGTCTATAGACGAAAAATTGACAGAGTTATTGCGTAGGGAAATGTACACAGACAGACAGACACACAGACAGACAGGCACGTTCACTTTTATATATATATATATATATATATATATATATATATATATATATATATATATATATATGCATGCGGAGAGGGATTTGCAGCTTCGCCCAGTCGTAAAATACGCGTTAATCTGTTATTTTAATTCGTCCAGATTTCGTATATATTATGAAGTCGTGATTGTAAATAAAAAAGTGTTTGATTCATCAACTAGAATTGAAACTGAAACCAACACTTTAGCACTCAAATTTGATGACCTGGCCACTGTACCACCGTGACACGAGTAAGAAATAATAAAAAATTAAAAATAAAATATAAACTAAGATAAATGTCCAAAATATGAACCGATGTTTCAATTTTTACCCATTTTTTAATCTTATTTTTTTTTTTAACAAGCACAGACTCCAAAAAAAAAAACGGTCCATTAAAGATCTAATCATGTGAGATCCTAGCCTCGCTCTGCGACTTTTAGTTTCCGATAGGATAGAGTTCGAAAATATGAAGAGAAACAGAGAGAAAGATATATAGCATTTTATATAGAAAACTAGCAACGGGGGGGGCGCTTCGCTTCGGCTAGTCGTAAACTACATTTAAATATGATATTTAAATGTGGCCAGATTTCTTATATATTATAATAGAGTCGTGATTTCAAAAGTAAAAAAAAAAGTAATTCTGTGCCATCAGCTATGTTCGAAACCGAAAGCAAAACTATAGCATTTAAAACTGGTGGCGTTACTAATTAGCAATGTGGTATGCATGTAAGTTGACTACAAATAGACTAACATGAATGTACAAATTGACTTGACATTTTTTTTCAGTTTTGACCGATTTTTTGCCCTTTAAATCTATTTTAACCGGTATCATAGAACGGTACATAACCCCCCCCCCCAAACATTTGAGGCTTCAAGCGCCGCTCTGACTTTAAGTTATGGAAGTGATAAAGTTTGAAAACATGACGACAGACAGAGAGACGTTGTGAGTTTATGAATTGGTTGATTATCAATTGAGGTTTTCCTCTATAATAATAAGAAATTAGAAATCTGTATAAATTAAAATATAATATATCTATTTAAACCTGTCGGCTTGCCAGTGTATAGATAATTGCACAAATGAAATAGACACACACACACACACACACCCACACACACACACACACAAAGACACACACATACACACACACACACACACACATATATATATATATATGGATGTGTGTATTTATATATACATGCATAGGTATGTATACACACACACACACACACATATATATATATATATATATATATATATATATATATATATATATATATATATATTGAGAAAAATAAAAAAAAACGAATGAAATTATTAAAATAATCCACGTTTCGTCCTTATTTCAGAGGACATCTTCAGGATATTGAAGTAAACACGCAAGGAAAGAAAAAGTCATAGATCGTACGATTTTTCTTTTCTTGCATTTTTACTTCAATATCCTAAAGAAGTCCTCTGAAATAAGGATGAAACGATGATTATTTTAATAATTTCATTCGGTTTTTCTATTTTTCTCAAAACGTAACGTCAACCACCGCTGGTATTTTTACATTTCTTATACATACATACATACATACATACATATATATATATATATATATATATATATATATATATATATATATATATATATATATATATATATATAAGAACAAATCAATAAAGTGGGGGGTCCTTAATGTGCGGAGTTTCGAAAGAAATATTTTCCTTCTCATCACAGGGTAGGAATTAGAAAAATTCGGAATCGGGGTTTGCTTGCAAAGTATTTAATTACACTTCAAGTAAGCTATAGAGCTTACTTGGTAAAAGTTTTTAAAAATAAAACAGTTAAGCAGAGGGAATGGAGAAAAATAGAAAAATGATTTCACGCGAATAGACGGTCGGGTGCAGAGTAGAAAATCCAAGAAAATTTGGTCAAAGTTGTATATCCAAAAGTAAAAATCTAAAGAAATCGCGTAACGGAAAGATATTTCGATGTCACCAAAAGGCAGAATTCCATAAAATAGTTCACAAATGGTTATAAGGCAAAAAGAGTGAGTTCAAAATATTATTAAAAGAAAGATAAATTGTGCCTAGAATAAAGAAATGGAGAGATTTTAAGACGCTTCTGCGAAGGCAGACTTGTTAAATACGAATAAAGAAACAGAAAAAGATGAGCGGTGACTGAACTATTTGTTTAGTAGAAAGGGCAATTACATGGCACAATTATATATATATATATATATATATATATATATATATATATATACATATATATATATATATATATATGACTACAAATATATATATATATATATATATATACTTAATTTACTCACATAAAATTAATATACGAAATTATAGATTTATGCGTAAACATTAAGTATTTACTTTAAAAGTGCTCATTACGTAGGTAGAGCTAGTTAGTAATTTATAAAATATATATGACGATTAAGCCACACTGAATATTCCGCGTTTCATCCACTCTAGGACTTAAGAGTCCTAGAGTGGATGAAACGCGGAATATTCAGTGTAGCTTAATCGCCATATATATTTTTATAAATTAATATATATATATATGTATGTATATATATATATATATATATATATATATATATATATATATATATATATATATAGGTATCATTTTCCCATTCAGGCAAGTATTATTAAATGCAACGGAGGCACTCTGCTTTATGAATCTCTTTTGTTTTTGTTTTTAATTTTTCGATTTTCCATATAATTTTTTGTATCAAAATCAAAAATATTAATAAAAGTTTCATAGTTGTTGCTGTCACGAGCGCTTTCGATTCATCCACGAATCATCTTCAGGTGTTGAGGTAAAAGTGCGAAGCACCGAAAATGAGAATTAAAAGTAAAAACCAAAATATACGGCGTTAGGTTACAACTTAAAATATATAGAGTCAATGAAAAGTTGATTAAAAATAGAAGGCGATTAAAAAGTCGAGTATATAAATCAGCAAGTTCGTGAACACTGTTAACGACGTCCGTCCACCTCGACCTACGCAGGACATTTTAGAACGTTACTGCTTTTCCCGAATGCAATATCCTTTATAGTGGGTTGATGGGTTCTTATAACTCTTCAAGAATTTTAATTTTTTATATTATTTTCATGTCGTATAATTTCATGTTGTAAACCAGGACCTTTCTAAGATTGGAGAGCGGACATTTATGTTCTTTTACCAAATGTTTATATATAGCACTAGTATCATTTAGAAGCATGATTATACGCCGGGACAATGTTGTCGTTATATGGCGAATGTATATATTATTTTCGGAGCTACATTCTCCTATAGAGCATTTGAATTCATACATTACATTGTTTGTTCCAACGTTTTTATAGCCGTCGATGAGTTGTTTCTAACCACAAGGTTTTGTGTTCTAAATTTCTTGTAGTTAATAATGCATTTTATTTTAGAGTTACTGTCAAGAGGCGTAAAGTACCAACGTACGATATTTTTAATTGTATTTTCTTCGATTCTGAAGTTAGTTTAATTTGATTTTGCTTAAATATATTGATGGAGTTTGTATTGCGTTGAGGGCTTATATGATTATAAGGGCTCTCAAGGGATTGTAGCAGTAATTTTATTTGTTCATCAACAATGTAATTAGGAAAATTATTGTTGATGAGTACTTGTTTAATGTTTTTATTTCAGTACGTAGTGCTTTTTGTGGATGATATCATTTAAACGCGATTTAATATATATATATATGTATATATATATATATATATATATATATATATATATATATATATATATATATATATATATATAGTAAAACTGCTAATTAGTAAAAACCTGAAGAGACTGCTCAATATTATTGCGGAGCAAATACGTGTTTTATTTTTTATTTACCGTTTATATATATATATATATATATATATATATATATATATATATATATATATATATATATATATATATATATATACTAGCAAAAGTAACCGTCGTTGACTGGATTCAAAAACAGCCTACAGAAAATGGACTGTGATTTATGAAAGTATGATAGGTTATGAAAAGGAAGGGTTGTAAATTTGGGTTGAATTTGGGAGTATCAAAACCAAAGTAAAATATGATGAAAGTAAAAATAAAATGGATAAACTCCATAATTTATTATACGATACATGTTCACACTGAAATACTTATCACAATATTCTGTGGATCTATATTAAAAAAACCTTGTTAAACGTTGTGACATATTTCCATTCTATGGAGATCAGACGCGAACGAACACCCCATAATTTCATTATACCATATTTCTCCAAACTTAAACATAATTATCAAAGTATACTTCCGCAGATAGATATGAAAAGTCTTTATTAAAGTTTGTGCCTATTTTCATTCTATGTAGGCCAGGCGCGAATGCAGACCCCACAATTTTAATGAATCACCGTTCTGCCAGATCAAACATACCCATTCCTGTGTCTCAATACAGCTTCTATCATTATATGTAATCAGTGTTTTTTTTAAATAGTCAACCATATAGGAGCCTATTCGTGACCAGTCACACACACATACACACATACACACGCATTCAGCTTTATATTAGATATATATATATATATATATATATATATATATATATATATATATATATATATATATATATATATATATATACGTGGTGGGCTTACTCGGGCGTAAAATACACTTAATTATGATTTTTCATTTGTCCAGATTTCGTTTATATTATTATAAAGTCGTATAAAGTATTTCAGTGCAATCAACTAGCATCGAAACCGAAAGCAAAACTCAGCATTTTAATGTAGTGATGATAATACTGTAGCAACAAAGAAACGTGCAAAATATATAACGATGTTTTCTTAATTTCGACCGATTATTAACGATTATAAGTGGCTAAAATCTAAAAAAGACGAACCGTAAAACAAGCCAATAATTTGAGGCCCCTACCGCTGTTCTGCGATTGTTCGTTTTAGAGTAAACAGAGTTGAAAAATTTGGAGAGAGAGGGACAAACAGATAGACAGGCGTATAATATTTTCTATATTAGATTACATGAAAGAGGAGGAATAAAAGCCATATATGAATTTATTATATAATCATATCAATAAGGAAATGTTAAGGAAAATTTAAAAAAAAAAACTCTTTAAGCCATGACATTTCGAAGCTAAATGCTTCTTATTGCCTTGGAATCTTAGAATGAATACTTCACTGGAACTTGTATCATTATAGTTAGTTGTTTTTTTTTTAACTTTTTTTTTACATAGATGTTACCACTTATCAAGGCCGATAGGCCACTCAAGGATAAGGGTTAAAGAGTGTAGAGTAGTCAAAAGGACAATATAGTAATCGATAGTACTGGAAGTTCGGTAAATTTGTTAACTTAAGTGGAACGGCTCATCAGAAACTTGTTCACGTTGGACTTGAAGACAACCATATTATAGAAAGCTGGAAAGCAGGAAAACGGAAGACACTTCCACAGGCGTGCAGTTCTAAGAAAGAAGCTTTGATCATGGAATCTATGTTTAGGTTTAGATACAGATAAAGAGTGGGGAAAATTATTGATAAAGTTTTCAGCTAGTCTAGTGTTTCTTATGAAAGTTTGGCAAGGGGGCCATAGATTGAAGCCTAGTGGAACACTTTCCATGAAAATAACGATAAAGCAGAGACAAACTCGCAACATCTCTTCTGTGAGATAGAGGTTGCAGCGAAGAGAAAAGGACATCTCCCACCAGGCCACGAAGTCTTTTTTGAACCATATCAAGGCAGGATAAGTCTTTTCTAGAAGCTCCTGCCCATATGTCGCAACAGTATTACATCCTTGGACGTATCTGGCTCTTATATAGATAGAGAATTGCATCAGCAGTGAGATATCTACTGGATCGATAGAAAGATCCCACCATTTTTCCAGCGGCCTTGGCAACAGATTTGATGTGCGTATTCCATTTAGGATCAGGAGCAAAGGTCAAGCCCAGAAGCCTGTCAAAACTTGAGGCCTCCCCAAGACGAGAGCCATTCATTTTAATTGATGCCAGATGGGGATCAGAACGTTGATGATGTAAAGATAGAAGCTTGGTTTTAGATGTTATAAAAGTAACCAGCCACTCCTTTCCCCATTGTACTACGTGCTCAAGATCAGAGGAGAGAGAATTGGAGAGAACTTGGTCGTTTACTGTCTTAGATGTGGTACCATAAATGGTAGTGTCGTGAGCATAAATGTCTACAAATGATGTAAGGATATAATTTGGAAGATCATTAATGTAGATCAGGAAAAGAGTTGGGCCCAGGATGGATCCCAATGGGGAAAGGAGTGGTTGGTTACTTTTAATGCATCTAAAACCAAGCTTCTCTCTTTACATCATCAACATTCTAATTCACATTTGTCATCAATTGAAATGAATGGTTCTCGTCTTCAGGAGGCCTCAAGTTTTGACAAGCTTCTGGGCTTGACCATTACTCCTGATCTTAAATGGAACACGTATATAAATTCTGTTGCCAAGGCCGCTGGAAAAATGGTGGGATCTTTCTATCGATCCAGTAGATATCTCACTGCTGATGCTATTCTCTTCCTATATAAGAGCCAGGTACGTCCAAGGATGGAATACTGTTGCCACATCTGGGCAGGAGCTGCTAGAAAGGACTTGTCCTGCCTTGATAGAGTTCAAAATAGACTTCGTAGCCTCGTAGGAGATGTCCTTTTCTCCTCCTTGCAACCTCTATCTCACAGAAGAGATGTTGCGAGTTTGTCTCTGATGTATCGTTATTTTCATGGAAAGTGTTCAACTGAGCTTCAATCTATGGTTCCCCCTCGCCAAACTTTCACAAGAAACACTCGTCTAGCTGTAAACACTATCAATAATTTCCCCCACTCTTTATCTGTGCCTAAACCTAAACGTTGATTCCATGAACAAAGCTTCTTTCTTAGAACTGCACGCCTGTGGAATTGTCTTCCGTTTTCCTGCTTTCCGGCTGACTACAATATGGTTGTGTTCAAGTCTAAAGTAAATAAGTTCTTGATGAGCCGTTCCATATAAGTTATTAAATTTACCAAATTTTCATTACTAATGATTACTATATTGACCAATTTCTACTGTACACTCTTTAACCCTTATCCTTGAGTGGCCTCTGGGCCTTGATAATGTGGTGACGCCTTTGTAAAAAAAAAAAAAAAAAAAAAAAACCTTTATGCCACACCCTATCAAAGGCTTTAGATATGTCAAGAGCAATTGCCCTAGAAAGATTGCCACCGTCGAGAGATTTGCTAATCCTATGCGATATAACTGTAAGGACATCTGCTGTAGATCTAGCAGAACGGAAACCATATTGAGTGTCACTAAGAAGGTTATTTTTGTTGAGATGTTTGATTACTTCTGTATTTAACACAGATTCTTGCAACTTACTCATGACGCACAGGAGACTTATTGGCCTGTACTGAGAGGGGGATGAGCGATCACCTGAATTCTTAAATACAGGGCATACTGATGAGATTTTCCAGGGAGATGGGAAACCATTCTCCTTAAGACAACGTTTAAACAGTTTTGTAAGTATGGGCGCTAATTCAGGTTGAAGTTTTTTGAGTACTATAATTGGAATACCATCAGGGCCAGTTGCTTTACTGGAATCAAGGTTTTTGATTAGCTTCGCAACATCACGTACAGATATACGTATATCACATAGCGTGTTTTCTGATACAGGAGGAAATATTGGGGGTTGGCGGCCTTGGTCGCAATGGGTAGAATTGGCTGCAAAGTTCTTGGCAAAGAGTTTGGTTTTGTCTGAAGCTGATTAGATTAACTCGGGTCCATTGATGATAGTTAGGATGGAGCACACGCTTCTGTTCAAGATTCTGTTTGCAATTTGCCAAAACTTGTGGGAACCAAGCCGCTGCTCAGCTACTTTGGACTTGTCGGACTGAGCATACAACTCTCTTGCGTTCTTTATTACTTTCTTACAATGGTTGCTGGCAGTCCTGAAAGCGGCTTTAGTTTCCATACATCTATTACGTTGGAAGTAGTGGAAAAAGGGATGTCTGTGAACAATAGCAGCAGCACATTCTGGAGAAAACCATGGCTGGCTCTTAGGTTTTTGCTGGAACTTTTTCGAGGGTATGAAATTGTCTATACCTACAATTAACCATCTGTCAGGTCTGATACTATAGACGACACATCCTTTTAAAACATAGAACGCAGAGGAAGATTCGATGTAAATGTACGAAAACTATCCCAGTCAGCCATAGTGTATCGATATACTGTACGATGGAGAGGTACGTCTGAGGACTTATTACATTTAATTTTTATCTTAATTGATACAAATGAGTGGTCGAAAGATCCAAGAGGGGACAGAACGGAAACTGAACATAGTTCAGGGCAAGTTGTGAGAAAAAGGTCTAGGAGACTTGCATCCTGGCCGTCATTGTCGGGCACACGGGTGAACAATCTGAGTGAGGTCATAAGCAATGGAGAAATCATGACAGAATCTCCCCTCATCATCGGTCTTGTTTGAGTTGGTCAACCATTCCACATTGTGAACATTGAAGTCTCCACATACGTGAATGTTAGCTGAAGGATATGCTGATAGAACTTGCTCAATTTTCTCAGATAATCTTTTAAAGATAGTTATGGGGGCGATAGAAAGTAAATATAAATGCCGTAGTGTGAGCTAGTGCTACTCGGAAGCACATATAGGGTAAGTTAGGATCTTCACTGGAGATATCTATACCACATGGAAAGCTATCTTTTATATAGGCACATATTCCATGCCCATGGCGATCTTGGGGGCCAGATTTGGAAGTTAGGTTAGAGTATCCTTTAATTACGAACTCATTTTGGGAAATAGTCTGTCCAATTCCAGTTTCGCTTAAAAATAAAAGGTCTGGTTTAGTCTCCTGTAATTGGGCTTCAAAAAAAATTTGAACCTGTTTTTAACACATTCAGAACGTTTTTCTAATCCCATTTTCTTTATTTGCACAGAGTTTTGTATTCAGTTTGTATTTTTATTTCATTACTAGCAGTTTATTCCGGCTTTGCTCGGGCTCTATGTACTGTTCGTAACTTGACTTACGTGTGAATACACTTAATGTAAGATTTCAAATGTGTAGACCAAAAATTCTCTGAGTAATTCGTAGAGACAGCAGAGGTATTTTTTTAAATGTTGACCCCAATTTTGACCCCTTAATATTTATTAATTCAAAGGTTAACTTTTCCAACTTGGACTTTTTAGCAGTCAAATGTTCGCCCCCAAACTGATTAAAATGCGTGACGTATGTCTGAATATCCGTTATGTTTAAATTTGAAATGCTTAGACCCAAAATTCACTGAGTAGTGTGCTAGCAGCCCCAAAGGTCAAATATTTTAAACACGGCAGCTCAAATTTTTTACCCAAAAAGATTAGAAAGCTTACCCTATTTTTAAATATCCTTAATGTAAAATTTCAAATGTTTAGACCGGAAATTGCCTGAGTAATTTGATAGAGACCGCAAAGGTAATTTTCTTTTTAACTTGGACCCCGATTTTTACCGCTTAAAATTAATTCCTGGGGGCTCAAATCAGATGAAAATTTGGATCCATTACATTACATTTAAAATTTCAAATATTTAGACCCAAAATTGGCGGAGGACTTTGGTAGAGTTTTCAAATGCCAAATCGTGGAACTTTAGCCCATGGATATCCTAATTTCTGGCCGAACAGACTAAAAATATTTTCCGAAATCTCGATACGCCTTATGTCAAATATCGAGTCTCTAGACAGAAAATTGACAGAGCAATTTTGTAAGTAAATGTACACAGACGTAGACACAGACACAGGCAGACAAACAAACATTTTCTCTTTTATAGATATATAGCTATGTATTTGCGTCTCTCGCAATTACTGTCTCTAATTTCCTCTGCAAAGCTATTTACTATTAATTCACTATGAATCTCAAATCGAAATTATTGGTTACTAATTTACTATTGTTTTCAACTCCAAACTTAGTTACTATTAATTCACTATTAATCGCAAACCCCAAAATGTGTTCTTAATTTACTATCACTTTCAAATGCAATCTTATATAGTATTAATTCACTTTCCCATCTCCGAACTTATCTACTAATAATCCACGATTATTCCCGAACCCAAAATTATTTGCTAATAATATAATATTAAGCTACACTCCCTACTTATTTACTGTTAATTCACTATTAATCTCAAACCTAAAATTATTAGTAATTAATTAACTATTTTCTCAGCTCCAAACTTATTGTCTATTAATTCACTAATAATCTGAAACCCAAAATAATTTGCTATTAATTTACTATTACTCTAAACTCCAAACTTATTTATTACTGGCAGTTTTGCCCTGCTTCGCTCGGGCTCTTTATATTGTTCATAAATTGGCCTTTGTATGAATGCCCTTTTATGTAAAATTTCAAATGTTTACACCAAAATTTTTCTGAGTAATTTAGTAGAGACTGCAAAGGTATTTTTTATTGTGACCCAAATTTGGGCACCTTAGCAATTCTTTTTTTGTTTTAAATAAAAATAAAACGTTCGATTAATGTCCAAGTTACCTACTCCAAAAATTTCAAGTGTTTAAACCCAACATTACTGTAGGGGTTTGATAGAATCTGGAAATGTAAATAATTTCAACTTTGACTTTTTGGCAGCCAAATTCTCGCACAAAACTTATTAAAAAAGTTTGCTGCATGTCTGAATATCCGTTATGTAAACTTTCTAATGTTTAGAATAACAATTGATTGGGTGCATTGCTATAGACAGCAAACGCTTATTCTTTTTAACTTTGTCCACTTAACAACTCCAATTTTCAGTTCAAATCGATTAAAAAGTTGGCCCTATATCTGAACACCATTTATGTAAAATTTCATATATTTAGACCAGAAATTTGCTGATTAATTTTATAGAGATGTAAGAGGAAAATTTTTTAAAAAATTTGCCCCAAATTTTGATCCCTTAACATTTATTGTTAAGGGCTGAAATCGAATTAAAAAGTTATAGCCATGTCCAAGTAACCTACATTTAAAATCTCATGCGTTTAGAATCAAAATTGACGGAGGAGTTTGTGGAGTTTTTAAAGGTTAAATCATTGAACGTTGACCCCTGTACTTATATTCTACGGATTAAAAAGATTTTCTCTAATCGCAATACTGTTTATGTAAAAATTCGGGTCTCTACACCGGAAATTAACAGATTAGTTTGGTCGGGAAATGTAAACACACAGCCACCCCCAGAGACATGTTCACTTTTATAGATATATAGAATACCTACATATATACTAGCCTCCCGATGTACTCTTATATGGTGTATCTACTTTTAATTACCATTTACCATTTTATCCTAATCCTTCATTCTCATTACATTTCTACATTTCATTAAGCAAGTCTTTTATACATTAGCGTTTTGCACAATTTTGTCTCCTGTGCTATTGGATAAGAAACGTTTAGCTCCAAAATACCATAGCTTATACATTTTTTTTAAACTTCATCTTAATTTTTCCCTTTTGTTCTGATAATATATTAAATTTATAGATAACTATTATTTCTAATCTTTCATTATTTTATCTGACCCCCTCGAATGTGTTAAGCTTTTCTTATCTTGATAAGTTTTGCTTTGTTAAAGGTTTACTCTTTGATAACATCATATACATACATACACACACACACACACACACACACACACACACATATATATATATATATAATGTTATCAAAGAGTACATATGTCGTTTTGGTGGTTGGGTTTCGATCCTAGCTTCAGGTAGTGGCCTGTCTAATCGCACTGCTAAGCTGTGATACAGCGAAACAATACTGTATGTGGATGAATATATATACATATATATATATATATATATATATATCTTTCTGTCCATCTAGCTCTCTCTCTCTCTCTCTCTCTCTCTCTCTATATATATATATATATATATATATATATATATATATATATATATGAATTGGGTGCCATCAGCTTGAATCTAAACCAAATATATATTATCTTAAACACTTATTACTTAGCATCCGAGTCACTTCCATATATATTTATGTATGAATATATATATATATATATATATATATATATATATATATATATATATATATATATATATATATATATATATATATAACTTATCATCACCCTAATCTCTGATGATATGGGAAAGTACTTCAGGTTTGTTCTTTCATGAAAAATCTCATCAGAGGACTTGGAAGCTATTATTGATTAATATGACATTGCTAGTGTAATAATTCAGACGATTATATTTTGTGATATTAATCGAGGTTGCATACATATATGTGTTAGTTTATATGATTTTTGGACAAGTTTGTGAGAGTCTCCGTTCCATTCATTTTCTTTTTTTTCTTTTGTCCTTTGTAAATAGAATTCTGTTTATATAGTTACATTACTAGTAAGCATTCTCTAGTTATATGGATTAGTTTCCACATTTGAAGATGTTCTTAAGATATATTTTCATAATGGCCGTGTGTTGTGTGGTTTTTAAAATTTATTTTTATGTAAAGTTCTATTATTTTTTGTAGATTTTCTTTGGGAGGAATGAATCTAGAATTCTTTCTATTTTTGTATTTCCCCTTGTTGTATATCCTTTTACGTTCTTAGGGTATGCCATATATTTCTTATGTTTTCTGTTCTACTGATATTCACCATGTGACCTGCTGAAAGGTTTAAATGTATGGTATGGTATTTTTGTACCCTCTTTTTTGCTTACTGCCAAAAGATAGACTATGAATAATCTTTTAAATATGCGATCATGAGGGCAAATATTACATATACAACTACATAATTAAGATCACTAGCTTTTAAACTAGCATCTACTTATTTGATTCCAATTAATTGTCGCTGAAATTCGAACGTCCAAAATTTACCAAAAATATGGTATATATATATAAATATATAAACACACACACACACGCACACACACACACACACACACACACACACACACACACACATATATATATATATATATATAAACAATATACGGCATAATCACGTTAACACACCGGTTCTCGTAAGATCACGGAAGTTAAGCAACGTTGAGCCTGGTTAATACCAGATGGGTGACCATTTGGGAATTCTAGGCGCTGTATGTGCTCTCCGCTTATCTCTGCATTGTTTCCAGTCGTCTTGTACCTCAACTTGCCACTGGTATGCAACAATGTTGACTCAGGAGAGGCGTGGTTAGAGGTTGCGCAAGTCTTGCCACACAAATTTCACGCGCAGGCACCCTTACAGTGGGTATCCATAGTCTGTCAAGACTGATGGAAGCCTTCATGTATATGTATATATATATATATATATATATATATATATATATATATATATATATATGTTTGTTTACTGTTTTAGGGGAACGATTCCATCAAAATGCTCGCTTACAAAGAACAAATTTCAATACAAGAGCTTAATATTTATTTATTTAACACAGAAGGTCAGAAAAAGCATTGATACAGTCGGATTCAAACCTAACATAAGGGAGCAGTTAATGGTAAATAATGTAAGATTCGGCTTGAATCCGACGGTATCAATATTCTTCTGTACAATTTATATATATTTCACTATTACGCGGAGTTTATTTTGGCATAGTTGTCACATTACGCATAATTACGTACTCCTTGCAGTCGCATACATGGTAAAATTATATACCAAACTAATAATAAAAGTATCGAATCTGCATAAACAAAAATATCCATCAGATTACTGTTCTCATCCTGAGTGTAACTTTAAGAAAGTTTCGTTCGATGTAATCTTGTCAAACTCGGGAATTTTTACGGAATTTCGAGCGGAACCCTTTATTTACTTCATCGGGGTAGCGTGCTTTTGTTTCGTCCTAAGTAATTCGCAATTGTATTATTCGGTCGCCCACACGGAGGATTTAGCATTTAACCTTCAACCTACTTAAGTCATCATCCACGTCTTCATACATGTCACCATTTTTTTACTATATATTTGTTCACTAAGAGTTTTTTTTTTTTAATTTAAATATTCTCTTATAGTTATGTATACTTCATATAATTTACGTTAAAAATTCTGATATCTGTATAAATATCATCGACTTCTGTTGTCCTCATCTTCTGCTGACTTTGGTGGATTAATGTCCTGTAATGCCCTTTGTTTTCTCCACTTTATAAAAATAAATATTTGTACATATATACAACATAACGACCACTTACAGCTACCACATTTGTCACAAAATTTATAATCATTGATTCCTTTTAGTTTAGAATTGAATCCTGAACATAAGCACATGCTAACGTTCACATAGTTCTTACATTATTTAAATACAGACAAATAAACATCCTGTGCATTTCTATATCGCAGATTCATTTTATCTCGTGGGTTGATTGTTTTTTTTCTTGCATTATCGGGCCATTTGTTCCCTCACATATATTCCATTTCAGTTTGTCATAACAATTATTCACGAAAATCTTTCTGATTGACCCGGTTTCGAAAATATCCTAAGGATCGCGGTTGAAAAAGACACGACTATTTAAGTTATATACGCCTGTAAGTTTTTATACGAATAAAGATGATCTCAAGCAGTAGAAATGTTGACCAGATAATGAATGATAGAACTTTTAGTCGTTTTTATTGAAACTAAGGCTCCAAAATGTTTTCAAATCAACCGTTCCCTTCCTCTAAAACGAGGTCTTGTATATAATCTGAAAAGTAAATTTTAATCGATATCATTTTATGACATGTTTTTCTCCTAAACATGCGAGACTCTGAATCTGTGTAAACCCGTTCCTTGGTAGATGGTTTACGACTACATTGTCAAAGATAAACAGGAAAGTAACGTGGGGTGTATATATGTACTGGGCGAATACCAAACCTCTATACCCTCTATTTTATACTTTATGCATCTTTTTTTTGCTCTGAAATATTTGTTTTTTATTAACTTGTTTGTTTTAATTCATTTTTTTGAGTTATTTAATTTTTTTTTTTTTTTTACATTTTTTTTAACTTCTTGTTATGTTTTTTTTTTCTTTCGGGTGTATGTTTGGTGTATTTCTCGTTGTAATGGCAGGGTTTTACGTTTTCATCGTTTATAGGCGCCAAATCTGTCCCGTCGGGTAGACGGACGTTGCTCGTGTCTGTGTTGCTGCAAACAATAAATCTACCTTGAAATGGACCTGTCTAGGTAAAATGCTGCCTTATTTATGTCACTTATATTTCTATCTATATATTTCTCTTAGATAATTTTGTCTTTGTTTCTCTCCTACATTACGTGCTCTTCTAACCCTCTCTGTTTCTCCATCTATCTAGCTTCCCCCCCTTTCTCTTTCTCTACACTGCCAGCAGTTTACACCTCTCTCATATATATATATATATATATATATATATATATATATATATATATGTATCTATATATATGATCAAAATATAAATAAATTAATAAGTATTTATATATATATATATGTATATATATATATATATGTATATGATGAGAATAATGGAAATATTCTTCCGAGGAAATAGAGAAATATAAAAGGAACAAACAAAGTTTTGTGTTTCTCAAGGTTTCCTGTTTATTTCGAGACTTCCTCTGGATGAATGAAATTAAGAAAACGAACACGAGTGCAAATGTTTGAAGATATATTTCTGATATATGATCCTGTTCCATTTCAGATACGAAAAAACGTCGTTGGAAATTAAAAAGGGTGAGGCACAGCGTTGCGAAAGAGAGAAGACTCCTTATAACGTGATATTGCCGCCAATATATTTAAAAAGATATGATGCAGTTCATATTTTTGGAAGAAATATGTCCGTTAAACTTCAAATATGTTCGTATAACTGAAATGTATTTGAAGTCAAATGCATGATGCCACTGTAATAAATGAGATAAAAAATACTTTCTTAAAACTCTTTTATGTCCATTAAGATATTTCTCTAATTTGGGTTGGGTTTCATCAACGTATATATGATCGAAATTTTGGCATAGAACATTGTATAGACCTGCATTGTAAACTGGTTTGTTTTGAAGATGTTTTGTTGTTGTTAATGTGTGTTTTATTGTGTGTGATGTGGCTTGTCTGATGGAATTCATAGTTTGTTTAGTGTGTTGCAAATTATTGTATTATCAGTGCGTGTAGTTAAAAGATGTCTCCAAACACAGATTATTTAAGATATATTAAGATTTTAATGTTCCTTCCTAAAATCACGCACATAGATGATAATAAAGTCAAATTAGACTAAATTGAACCCTTCTGAAGTCCTCGTATGAAACAGAAAAAATATACTCATTACTTTTTAGACATACTTATTATGAAGTCCAATGATAAACTATTCTTCAAAGTTCACCGAAAAACCACTTACATAAATGATTACATTCAGTTCTATCTTAATAACAAAATAAAAACAGGTAATTTAATTGTTTCCTTTCTACGTGCATTCAGAATTTGCAGTATAGAATATCTTAACGAAGAATTAAAATAACTTACTAATACTTTTGTATTAAATGCTTAAAAAAAGATTACCCAAATATTTTCCAAGATAAATAAACACAAATCATATACACTAGATAGAAGAAATATATATTCCCGGCTAATATAGTAAAGATGGCTTCGTGGCTGTGCCTGGATCTCCTGACCGGCTGTAATCCTAACTCTCATCACTGATCATTTCAGAAAGGATAAAAGACTAGTGGCTTCAGGTATTTTTATTATTGCAGTAATATATATTCGAATCGTTCGACTGGTAGTAATCGTGACACCCTGCACTGAAGAATCCCGAAAGGATGAAACACTAGTGTCTGTAGGTATTTAATTAGTATAGTAAAAAAAGTACAAAAATAATTATGACAGCCCCTTTAAGAAATTCGTTTCTTATCGTTGAGCACTTTCCGTTGAATTAAAAGTCGGTCAATTTAGCTCTTATGCGTAGATCATCGTATAACGATTTGATCACTGTCTGTCTGACGTAATGAACATTTAAATTAAAAATGTTTAAAATTCAACGCTATTTCACACGGTTAATAGTAGCCGAATGGATACGGCCTCCGCTAATCGAGCCAGAGATGTCTCGTGTCGCGGGGTTCGAATCGTTCGACTGGTAGTAATCGTGACACCCTGCACTGAAGAATCCCGAAAGGATGAAACACTAGTGTCTGTAGGTATTTAATTATTATAGTAAAAAAATAATTATATATATATATATATATATATATATATATATATATATAACTACTTCATTTACTCACATAAAATTAATATACGAAAGTATAGATTTATGCGTAAACTTTAAGTATTTACTTCAAAAGTGCTCAATACGTAGGTAGAGCTAGTTAGTAATTTATAAAATATACATGGCGATTAAGCTACACTGAATATTCGGCGTTTCATCCACGTGCATATATGTATGTACACATATGTATATTTATATAAAAAAGAAAGAAAATGTCTGCCTTAAACAACTAAACAAGTTTTAAAACAGATCCTTTGTTCGATAAAATGCATTCCTATTGGCTAGTAGGAAGGGGCGCGGTGGATACTAGAAAGCGGATTGGCTAACTAAAATCCTCAACAGAAGAGGACCATATAAAAACGATAGACATCCAGAGAATTCGCGACTAAGCCTGACGAATCCTAGAGTGGATGAAACGCCAAATATTCAGTGTAGCTTAATCGCCATATATATTTTATAAATTACTATATATATATATATATATATATATATATATATATATATATATATATATATATATATATACTAGCAAGGTTACCCGGTGTGTTTCCAGGGAGTTGAATCAGTCCTGAATACAGTCCTAATGTCATATATACTACATATTTGTTGGAACGTTTCAATCAAGCCCTTCATATATGATATATAACCTGTGCAGAGTTTCTGAGTGGTGTCCATTTTTGTCTGGTTCAGATTTTTTTGGGAGCTGATGGCATGCTCTCCAGAGATGATTCAGCTTACATATGAAGCCGAAGAGGGGAGTGTGTTTCTGCATATTGGGCAGCAGTTTAAAGAGCACCCTCAGTTGTCATGGAGTCAGATGCAGTCAGAGCTTGTGAGAGGACAGCCATCGACACCGTGAGGGAGCTGTTCAAATTAAGATAAAGGGCGAGCAAGGAAATAACCGCAGTGGCGGAGCGGATTTCGGGTTCGGCTACGAGGGCCATTTCTTACAGTAGGGTAGAAAAACAGTGGGGCCATACAAGCCATGTTGGCGGATGTGCTTGGAGAAGCGTTAATGGGCCGGGACATCCGGCAGATGTGCTTAATGGCAACCCGGTTTAACTATGGGAGGCTCTAAACTTGGCCCTTAATATTGATCCGGTATGGATAAGAATCTGGAACTCACGATCACGGGAATATGTCGTCGATTGTCACTAATCTGCTGCAATGCGCCAACCTGGACCGGCCAGGAAACACTGCCCTCTATGGAAGAGAACCGGAGGAAGACTAGGAAAAAGATACCCTAACGAGTGAGCAGGTCTGGAGCCTTAGGTATGGTCATTATAAATTCCCGCGGTGGCCTGGTCTGGTGTGCTTAAACCGTCAGTATGACAAACACTGGGTCAAAAAGTCCCTCAATCAAATGGGGAGCGCTACCATAGGCGCTAGGCCCGAATTGTCAGAAATGTTGTCAGTTCGGCCACGAATCTAAGTGGTCTCCTAATGGGACGGATCGCAGCCAGGGCATTAATAAGATGATGCCCCACAGTCCACCAAATGGCAAGGTTGAGATAACCGAGACTGGCTCCCCCGAGAAGGAAGTAAAATGTCGGGTGGCCGGAGCCAAACTCAGTACCTGTAGGAAGTGATTAAGAGTAGAGTATTTTCTGTACCAGTCCCCTCCCAAGGATAAGTATATTTATACCAGGGGACAGATGGCTGAAATAGCAGGCGATGATAATCAGTTGAACCATGAACCTGTGGATTATCTGGAACACTTTAAAAGAAAATGTTGTCGTGTATGTATTGATGATATTTTGTTCTTAACAATAATTTGAAAGACTTTAAACTTACTCCTCTGCCGAGGTCAAATAATTAATAAAAAATAAAATGGTAAGAATATATTCTTGATGCATTCTAATGCTGTTTCGTTTTTTACAATAAATTGAAAAAAGTTTAACCGCAAAATGGGCAGTCAATAGGCTGAGAATCTTTTCGAAAAAAAAAGATGAGATGATGTAGAAAATTATACTTTTGAAAATTTAATTGAAAAATGTTGAAAAGAATTGTGAGACATTTAAATTGAGAAATATGTATTTTTTAACTTGTAAATAAATAGTTGTGAAAGGAGAATGTGCATAAGTCTGTAGAGAGGCTGTAAACTGTACACTGATACTTAGAGAAAACAAACAGGATATAACGTCGTCAATTTTGTAGATGGTTTTGTAGCTGAGGACTACGCTGGAGTCGTAGTTAATAACGCACATTTGCTCAGCGCATTGTTTGGATCTGAAACCGACGGTACTGATGGTAATTTGATTTAAAATAGCAGATGAATAGACTGTTACTGTAACAATGTAAAAATAACAAAAAGTGGAAAGTCAGCTAAATAAAGATAAAAAATAAGTGCATCAATTAACCGCTGATTCGGGAAATCGAAACTGACGGTTCGGATGATAATTTACTTTAATATTTTATAACAGATAAATTGAACATCAGAAAGAAAAGAGATGTTTATGATTTTGCGCTGTAAATTAAAACAGACTTCTAAGCCGCTTGCACTAAGAAGTTACGCGGGTCGGATTCTCATTTGCCCCCATAAAATCGAGCCAACTTACAAATGGAATTGTTGTCAATGAGTATTAGCAGGGTTGTTATGAAGTGGTTATCAAAATATGTTGTTGTTTTTTTACCCTGAAATATAGATCTACACACTAGTGACCAGGAATACGAAAGGGAAAGCGGTGGTCGACGGTTGGGGAGACCGGAGGTTGGACTGTTTACACTCATCGATCTCGTAGATGTGGTTGAACAGATGTGATAGGCGCAGATTGGTTTTGGACGTATCAACTGGCGATCACTTTAATGCTCGGAGTGAATATTGTTGATGTGTGTTAGATAGAAAATTAAGTCCATTAAAATAGATAATTCTAGAAAATATTAAAAAAAAAGGAGTTAAATAAATTCTCGTAACCATCTAAACTGGCTATTCTCAAGTAGAAAATATAGAAATCAGCTATAGCATTAACGAAGAATCTTTTTGTATCTTTTCAGATATGAATCTGTTCAGGATATTGTATCTTATGAATGTGTGAGAAATTGATCGGCAGTTGCGAGGGAAGAATCGATGTTTTCAATGGAGTTAGACAGCAGTTTTCTAGCACGTACAGAAGGCTCTCGTTGTTTTGTATTGCGAGGCTAGACGTTTCGAAAAATCGAGCAAGATTAACTACTATGATTGCCCAATTACAAATCCTGGTAGAAGAAGTTCAGAATGTCTCTGATATGATAGAGTACTTTTGCAGAAATACATCCAGGCGTTAGATGTGTTGATCCGGTAAACGCTGACTGAGCAGTTCTGAGTTGTGTGGACTGAACATATGAGGGTGTGGTTGGATCCCTAGTGAAAGAACACTTACTTCCCAAGTGTTATAAGCCCAGGAAAATTCCGAGAAATTTTCTATACGACACGTCTAACATCGTCCGGTCGTTTAAACTGCCTGTGGGTCCGATAAAGAGAACTCTAGTGGTGGACTAAAGTCCTCGGAGGTAATGCACCACCAGACAATAGTAAACAACTGTTGGCTGTATCCCAACCCCTCTGAACAAATTCAAGCGAGGTAGGCCGCAAGTTACTGGGTAGAGTTGGAATCTATAGCCTCCGACATTGCAAGGGACTGGTGTATACATATACGCCGATAAGAGGTGGAGATGCCAGATGTGTGGTCTAGAAACGTGTCGATCGAAGAACGCGAATTGCCAAAAATGTTTTCAAAATATATTGAGTAAATTTGAGAGAATTGCAGACCAGGATAGAAGGCAGATGTTTAAATGGGGGAAAGTCCTCTCCCATTAGGTAACAGTGGTGTAAGGTAAGATAGACATGGTAATATTAATGATTGCAATGTTGTAGCGGCGATGTGGTACGTTAGATAACGAATGAAAGGGGTGCACTCTAAGAAATACCTCAATGTTGCCTGCAACCGCGAAGGTGTCCATCGTCAAAATTTACCTTAAGTCAAGATGACTCCAATACGTTTCGAGACCATAGACGACTGGAGTTTTATTTTATTAATTGTTCACGGAGATTGTCACTTAACTACCAAACGAAACAGTTTAGTTAATTTCTTTAGGAGACAGCAAGCGGAGAAAGGGCACCTATCTCATTACTGGATAAAGACTGCGGCCCGCGTCACATATATTACCCCGGAGATTGTGAGTTTGTTTCTCTTTTTTTCTTTTTTTTTTTGCTTTTATTTCTTTTCCCATTTACTTGCAGACCACTTGTGAATAGAAAAATAGCTGGAATTGCCCATTAAATCCCGTCATCGTATAGACGATTAAAGTCAAGCTACTGAACGTTCTTGGATGTTCTGAAATCAGAACTACTTAGAACTACATTTATGTAACGGTGAACACTTCGGTATCTTCGTTGGATTATGTTGCTGCCGTTTGACCAGGACGTGACTTTATGTTTCAAAATAAAAGAGAGTGAAGTGATAAAATTTACACCGATTTGCAAACGATCATATGCCAACCTTGTCATGGGCTTGGTATGATTATTTTGTGGCCCTATTTATAGAAATGTAGGTAACATCAATAAAAAAAAGTGTCGTGAAAAATAGGGAAACCTATTAACATTAAGGAAATGTTTCATTAGGCGAAGTAAAAATCAAGAGAGCTTTTTTGTTTTTCATTAGCTCGAGCTTGTTGAAATTTCTTTTACATAATGTGACAGAAAAATATGAATTCGAAAAATGTTTCCTACAGTAAACTGCATACAATTCATGGCATTAAAGTTGTTAGAAGGAATGATTGCTAGCTTGATATCCCAATGAATACGATCAAATTGTATAGTAATGACATCAAGATGGAATTTTGCATAAACAAATGTGATATCTCTGTGATAGAAAAGAGTCTACCTCGTCCACAAAGATGATCCTATTTTCCAAAAACAGATCTGGTAATTATCGACAGCAAGAGGCTACAAATGGTGGGGTATACTGGCAGCCGATAAGACTAAGAGCAATAAAAAAGCAGGTCATGGCCAAGCACAGCATTCTCATTTTGCATACAATATATTCGATATAACGCTGTTATATTAGACCAAGATGTATAAGAAAGAAATGGTTGGACGAAAAAAGGCGAAAAACACTTACAATTCATGGAACTTTTGCTAAGAACAGCGATGTAGATCGTTTTAGCTACTTCGGAAAGAAGGCGATAAAGGCTTATTTAGTGTTGAATATATGGTAAATAAAGCGGACAGAAGTCTTATTAAAATTATTTCTGAAAGGAATGAAACTCTTGTGAAAAGCAGAACAAAATGAAGGTTCTGGGTGAAAAAGAGTCAGGGGCTGAAGGATGGAGGGGAACCATTATCGGGGATAAAACTACACAATCCATTATTTGAAATATAAAGACTGGGGAGACTTGCTGTAACCCAGACTCCAGAAAACTTCACAAGTTTTTCTCCAAGAGCATTCTTTGCTGATGGCCTTTGTAAAAACTCCTAGTGATAATAATAATAATAATAATAATAATAATAATAATAATAATAATAATAATAATAACAATAATAATAATAACAATAATAATAACAATAATAATAATAGCAACAACAAACACAACAACAACAACAACAACAACAATAACAACAACAACAACAACAATAATAATAATAATAATAATAATAATAATAATAATAATAATAATAATAATAATAATAAAAAGAATTGGCCGGATAGAAACTGAAACAAAAGTAAAATAAAATGATAAATAAAAAATAATGTTTCCGTTTTAATTCCATTTAATGAAAATATAAAATATCCTGTGTGGCCTGCTACCCACTCACTTTTCTATTTATTCAGTTTCTTTAACCTTGGTTCGAGCCAATAACATACACATTCAAAATATCTATACCCTCAAAAGTATGTTTTCTAAACATTAAATGCTATATGCAATTATAACCAATAACTATATAAAGACGACTAATGGAATATTATGACAAAATTAAAAAATAAGGTGATTTAAAGAAAATGTTTAAGAAATCAAGAAAAGGTTTCGATACATTACAGAAGAAATTAAGATACTTTTTTTAGAATCAGAATTAAGAAATATTTTAAAAGATTAAGATTAGGATTAAGAAAAAGTTTAGAAAATATAACAGAAATATTGATTTTAAGAATAATGAAAAGTAACAGGAATTGGAAAATAACACGAATAAATAACGACTAAAATAATATACAGAAAATATTCATAGGGGCATTACATAAATATATTAAAAAAAACAACAACGACTACATAACTTGAAGTTTGCAAGGCAGACAAATATATTATTTTAGTAAAAAAAAAAAGAAGAAGCATACGAGTCGTAATAGATGCATTTTTGCTGAAGACAGAATAAAATATTTCAATGTACTTCGAAAGCTTATCGAAGAAAATAACATTTTGAACACATGAGATAATGTGGGCCTAGTTTTTATCCGATCATCATAATATAGGACCGGAACTACTATTTTTGTATGAATAAAGAAAGACAAAAGCAAAAACATAAACAGCCATTTTTATCCTAGCCCTCACCCAAATCAACAAAGATTAAACAATTCCTGCAATGATCTGGTCCCTGTTTATTATCTTATTATGGTAGTTCTGTGAAGTTCTAGAATGGCTATCCTCCCATGATTTGTGTTTTTCCTTTTAGAAAAGTTTTAGTTTATTGAAAATCACCTGAGGCGACCTTACCGGGGAATGCAGACCGGATTGCTCAGGCACATTTTTCAGGTCAGAATGCCTCTATCCGGGGGCTGACTTTTCATTCCCTCTTTCCAACCCTGTTGTCAGAGTTTTTTTTCAATAGAATATAATTAAATGCCTTAACGAAACGATTAAATAGGTCTAGAATACAACGAGTTTATAAAATTGGCGCGTTAAGTGATATAAAAATGTTGTAAACAAGGAGATAACAAATTGAAAATGCTATTTAAAATTCAATATTAAAACATTCTGACGGACAGAGCGCTATATATACATGATTAGAGGCATTTAACCTGCAATATCTATTGAAACTATGAGTTTCCGATTAAAATGCTGCTATAAAAAGGACATAAATGATTAATAATAATGTTTTAAGGTTTATGTTTAAAACAAACAAATTCGCTTTATATAGATTTTAGAAGTCTTATTAATAAATTGTCGGTTTAATTAACGCGTTTAACAGTGGAATGTAATATTTAACACTGCAAAATGGCAGACATTCTTACAGACTAACTCTCACATTTATATGCGAGGACGTATCTCAACTGGGAGAATAAATTCACATTCTTTAAAAAAAATCTTCGCGCGCAACGAAAGGAATTTAATGTGATATTTTTGCCAGAGGTTCAGATTGTTGGAAAATGTCAGAGTCAATAATAATAGTTTTTTTTGGGTGTTATTTTTTGTTATTTTTTTGCTTTGCAATATCATCATTTATCCTTCATTTATGTCGCATTTAAAATTGCGTTTTGTATAATTAAAATTGATCGAGTTTATCAAACGAACGTTCGCATGAGATAAGATGCCAAAGGTTCCATTTATTTTTATATCAAGTTTTTATTTATCGAATTTATATTTCAAAATACCATTTAGCTTCTGATGGCAGGAGTTGGCAAAGATATGCATGCGCTTCTCAAGAATATGTGTGTATGTATATATATATATATATATATATATATATATATATGTATATATATATATATAGAGAGAGAGAAAGAGAGAGAGAAGGAAAGAGATAGAGAAAGAGAGACAGAGAGGGATATATATATATATATATATATATATATATATAGTTAAATGTATTTTTCTACTTAATATATTAAAGTACATTAGGGGTATTTTGGAAGAGTTTACGTAACAATCATCACATACAGTATCTACAAAAATAGTATAATGAAAATCTATTGCATTCGTGTAACCATTCAGAAGTATGCGTTCGGATGACTGTACCATGTAGAATAAGAGAAACAGACGATTGAAAAACGGTTGAATTCGTGTAGATATTCGATGTATATATATGTACATCGAATATCTACACGAATTCTACCGTTTTTCAGGTCGATTAAAAATACGAGTATTAAAATCAGCAAGTTCGCGGGCACTATTGGCAACACTCGTCCATTACGCGGTACGCCAGACATATTCACCCATTGCTGCTTTTCTCAAATGCAATATTATTTATAGTAGGGTGATATATTCTAATATATGAGGTTTAACGTTTTTACTTGCTTATTTTAATATTTGAACTTTTAATCGACCTATATTTTAATCGATTCCCATCGACTTTATATATTTAAACTTACCATCACCTAACGCGGTTTAATTAATATCTTACTTTTCACTTTTTACTTTCCATTTTCGCTCCTTCGCACTTTTACTTCGTCAGCACCTGGAGATTATTCGTGGACGAATCGAAAGCGCTCGTACAGTAACAACTATGGAACCATCATTAATATTTTCGATTTTGATATGAAAACGATTGTACAGAAAATCGAAAAATAAAAAAGAATCATAAAGCAAAGTGCCTTCGTTGCATTTAATAATATTTAATTTAATATATATATATATATATATATATATATATATATATATATATATAGACTTTTATGTAATATACTGAGTTCGTGTTATTCAGTAAATTTATATATATATATATATATATATATATATATATATATATATATATATATATATATATATAGACTTTTATGTAATATACTGAGTTCGTGTTATTCAGTAAATTTCCATATATCAATAGGTGTTAAGCCAAAAATGGTTGACTTAAGGATTAAGCTACAAAATTATCACATTTATAATTAAGCATTAATATACTGTGTGTGCAAAATTAAGACTTCAAGAGAAGGTGTTGATGGCAACAAAAACTAACTAACACTATAATTAGCTCCAACAATAGAAAAATCAGCAAAATAAGGAATAACAACGAATTAGCATCAAACGAAATTATACCAAACAGAAAATGTAATTGCAGAATACCTAAAAATTGTCCGTTGGATGGGAAATGTCTAACCTCGGACATAGTGTATAAATGCGAGATGAAAACCGATAACTCTAAGAAGATATGTCTGGGAGCCACGGGAATAGTGTTTAAGGACAGATAGAGAAATCATGTAGTATGATTCAAAAAGGAACCTGGGATAGAAACTAATAGAGATGGCGTAAAGGACAGTAGATGTGGGCACAGAAATAAACATTAGAAATAAAAAAAATACCACGGCATTATGTGATTGGATTAGGGAACTTAACAGAAATAATGAAAATTTTGAAGTAGTTGACAGGGGGGGTACAGACCCTGGGAAATCAAAAAGGTGCAATCTATGTTTATTGGAAGCCTTCTACATTGTGAATTCCAAAGAGGAACTTTTGAATACAAGACTTGATGCCATACAGGGATGCCTTCATTGAAATAGATTTCTGCTATCACGCCTTAAATGCAACTGAGGTATAACCTTTTTACAGCAATAAGGGTCATCGGATGCCAGGATTAAATTTTAATGTAGAGTTAAATAGGTAGAACTCTTACAATATAAATGAAGGATCCAAATCTAACATGCGGATATAGTTTCCTTTCTTCTTAACCGGGTGAGAAATATAAAAAAAAATATATAACCTATCTAAGAATGTGTTTTTTCTCCATAACGGCAACCATTCTTGTATTCAGTCGTAGCAGGATTAACGGTAAAATAAGTAACACCCTCTTCAAATCAATAAAACACTCAGCAATTAATCTAGTTATTATTAAAAATGAAATTAGCAACTTGGGGGCTGTTAATCTATTTAAATATTAAATCAATTGATTTTGTCATCTGGCACCCTAGGTTGGTAGAATCCATGCTTAGTTATTCTCCTACTTCACTCCATGGCCTAAGTGTTTTTCACTCATAAATGCAGGAGTAGACATCTTCCCACCGGAGTAAAACACAGTTGGATCCGTGGGTGGTTTTGTTGTCAGAACAATAATTAGAGGACATGCAATATTTTATTTATTTAGAGAACCCAAGAACACAACGCATGAACTATATGACAGGAGCAGCACAAATGATTAATAACAGAGGCGGGTTAAACACATCCCATTCCTTTAGATCAAAAACGTAATTTATATACTTAATTTGTTAAATAAGCCATTGTAGAAAGTTATGAACATATCTGATTAAATTAATTAATAAATCATAGTCACCTTCAAGTAATCAATGTACCGAACACATAAAAGGCCTGAATTACATATATTTAACTATTATAATAAACAAAATCGACTCAGTTCAAACAGAATTAACTAGCAGTAATTAACAATTTAATTGAATTAACTCCCTTCAAAATATTTTTCAAGTATAATATCTATGAATTTTCAGACAGTAAATAGATTAGAACACCTCACCCGAGATATCCTATAAGGTTTATATCTATTTAATACACCCATTTTACTTTATTCTCATATTCATTCAAATTCTAAACCTAAAATGGTCTTAAATCCATGTACCAATAAAATGATAATCTATAAACATTACTTGCCACTAATACGAAACTAAAACTAACCGTAACATCTTTACATGGTCGTTACGAACATAATATAAATATAGATACAACATTTTTTAAAACTCTTTTTACAAAAAATAAATCATTGGGAAATAAAGGAATTTAGGAAATGGGATATATTTTTAAAGAAATCGTCTTTTTTAAATGACTTAGGGCTCTCCGTAGAAACTTCACATAACTCTGTTATTAAATAAGGATACAAAAATTAGGCGATACATTAATATTTAATGGGCTTTTCCGTAACCACAACCAAGGCAAATGTTTCTCGTATGCTTTTCCCGTTAGGTATCCCGCCGCCGTTTTTTCTTTCTATTCAAAAAATGCTACATTGCCAAAAGTGTGTTTATTCATAAAGTTGGAAGAAATGCTAGTTTTTGAACATTTTCAAACGATATAATGCTTTAAATTGTCGAACTGGACATTGAAACAATTGTAACATAAAACTTTTTGTTGGCATCACCACTCTGTCTTGAAGTCTTGATTTTGCACACACGGTATATATATATATATATATATATATATATATATATATATATATATATATATATATATATATATATATATATATATATATATATATATATATATTCAGCACAATCACGTTGGCACACAGGTTCTAACCAGATTACCGAAGTTAAGCAATGTTGAGACTGGCCAGTACCACATGGGTGACCATTTGGGAAGGCTAGGTGTTGTATGTACCGTGTCGAGTCGTAAAAATTTCCAGGTTGGTATCATGTGGTACATTAATTCACCGAGAGACATGAACCCCAGTCTACGTAAAGACATGCATTTAGGAGAAGGAAATATACATGTTAACAGCTGAAGTCTACTGTATACTCTCGCCTGTAGCAGTCATCTGCACTGACAAAGGTTAGCAGTAATAACAAAATGTGTAGCTGGTTCTACAAAAAATCTTCACTACAAATGATCTATATTAATTTCCCAGAAATTGAAGTGTGTTACGGAGTAAAGTGTTCCACCAATTTCATAAACAATTTGTTTTACCCAGAGACAATAATGTTACATATATACATCACGTTAGCAATTCGTACATTTCATCATTCAGTTTTTTCTTTATTATACAAATATGTCATGATTATCCTCTTCATCCCATTTCGTGGCATCCCATTTCATGTCATGCCATTTCTGATATGAAAACTCATTTACAGTTGGCTCTCATTTAGTCAGAAATAAGCAAAGAAAAAAAGCTAAACAAAGTGTATGATTTTGTAAACTCATGGCGACTTGGCACAATGTTAGGATATAGCAATGGTTACATAAACAAAATTAGTCTATTTACGGATTGAAAAATAATTATAAGCCGGTGGCTTTTCAGGGGAATGAAATTGTTCAAGATAGAGGAAATTAAGCAGAAGAGTAAAAATGCTAGTACATATATTTTTTAAGTACATGTGCAAGAACATGATGGCTACGAATGTCTGGTCAGAAAAGAAAAATGGAAAATCAGTATATACGAAAATATGATTATTAAGTTCACAGAAAGAATGCCATTAACAACTAATATGAAAAAATAATATAATGATAATAGGAAAAAATATGTGGTAATGTGAAAAAACGAAACTATAGAAAATAGTGAAATGAACTATTACTAAAAACAAAAGAGCGAGATAGCTGATAATCTGTTTCATATCGGTTCGGAATTTATTATTTCCTATTCTATCTATTTTGATTTTCTACCTAGTGAAAGTATACGGGCTAAAAAGTCGTAATGGCTTCTACATACTTTGGTGTTGGGGAAGGTCAGAGTAAAGAGTTAAAAGCTGAGAAGCATATGGAGTAGTGCCAAAATTAGGTTTCTATGAAATAGTTGACCTAATTATGTATAGCCTCCTCAATTATCTAAGGCATTTAATTTACGTTTCTTATACGACTCTTTTCGCCATAAGAATGATTACGTGTGATTTGCACTGGTCTATACCGCTTTATTCTAGGGTCTGATACGCGATGCACTGTATAGACGAAGCAGAGCGATTGAGCTCCAATTAAATTAGCGTAATAGTAGTCAAATTATTTTATAAAATTAGTCGCTAGAAAAACAACAACATTATATATTAGTTTGAGGTAGCAATGAAAAATAACATGCCATTTTTAGTTTATTTTATGCGGGAGCTGGAATTGATAGAAACGGATGTAACGACACATGACCGAAGGGAAGGTGATAGATAAGAGGATTTTATTTGATGTTCATTGTAAATAATTGTTTTAAAAATGTCCTAATAAAAATTGATTGAACAGCATCGCTAATTCTCTCCTCATCTGAAGCATGCATTACTATTAAGAAATTCGGTGTATAGTACATGGCGAACAGTAGTTGTCGTGAGTAGTTTTGTCTAGATAACGTCATTGTTTAACGTAGCGATATATTATTTGCAAGCGGCATTCTTCCGGTTTGGAATATTATAGGAACAGTGCGTTCAGCTGTATCTGAAATAATGACTCCAATTGATCTTTTGCATGTATGGCACAATATGAGCTTAGGTTAGCCGTTCAATTTGTAGTAAAAATAAGAAAAGGTGGTCAGTCATAGTAAATCGCTACCTAATCACTACCTTTGGAATCTCTAATACACAGAGGTGTAACGGAAAGTTGCACACTTTACCATAGATTGCCCCACTTATCTTTGATCCCCACCACATAATGGCAATTGTCTAGCAAGGGAGAATCAATTAATTTTGTTCTGAGTATTTAATATAACTCAGCCGATGATTGAACGTAAATTGTTCAGTGTAAAACCAACAGCCACGCTATTAGTATTATTTCCCGCATTCAGAGTTATGTTCTCATTTTTGACGTGGCTGTCATACGAATAATCTAAACTATTCAAATTGTGTATACTCACTCAAAATAAAATCTTAAACTTCATTATTTACTTAATAGGCACGGATAAAGAAAAGTATTAGCGCCTATTAGGTTGAACCACTGTTCTTGTCGGTATCAAAACAAGCGATACAAAAAACATTTCAACACAGGCCGCTATTATTTAATTCCTCATCATCTTGTTTTTTTTTGTTGTTTTTTTTTTTTTACAAAGGCGTCACCACATTATCAAGGCCCAGAGGCCACTCA
Organism: Euprymna scolopes; assembly: GCF_053919585.1. Taxonomy (NCBI): domain Eukaryota; kingdom Metazoa; phylum Mollusca; class Cephalopoda; order Sepiida; family Sepiolidae; genus Euprymna; species Euprymna scolopes. The sequence continues at coordinate 45,258,466 of NC_136490.1, read as the reverse complement.
AGGATAAGGGTTAAAGAGTGTACAGTAGAAATTGGTCAATATAGTAATCATTAGTAATGAAAATTTGGTAAATTTAATAACTTATATGGAACGGCTCATCAAGAACTTATTTACTTTAGACTTGAAGACAACCATATTGTAGTCAGCCGGAAAGCAGGAAAACGGAAGACAATTCCACAGGCGTGCAGTTCTAAGAAAGAAGCTTTGTTCATGGAATCTACGTTTAGGTTTAGGCACCGATAAAGAGTGGGGGAAATTATTGATAGTGTTTACAGCTAGACGAGTGTTTCTTGTGAAAGTTTGGCGAGGGGGACCATAGATTGAAGCTCAGTTGAACACTTTCCATGAAAATAACGATACATCAGAGACAAACTCGCAACATCTCTTCTGTGAGATAGAGGTTGCAAGGAGGAGAAAAGGACATCTCCTACGAGGCTACGAAGTCTATTTTAAACTCTATCAAGGCAGGACAAGTCCTTTCTAGCAGCTCCTGCCCAGATGTGGCAACAGTATTCCATCCTTGGACGTACCTGGCTCTTATATAGGTAGAGAATAGCATCAGCAGTGAGATATCTACTGGATCGATAGAAAGATCCCACCATTTTTCCAGCGGCCTTGGCAACAGATTTGATATACGTGTTCCATTTAAGATCAGGAGTAATGGTCAAGCCCAGAAGCTTGTCAAAACTTGAGGCTTCCTGAAGACGAGAGCCATTCATTTCAATTGATGACAAATTTGAATTAGAATGTTGATGATGTAAAGAGAGAAGCTTGGTTTTAGATGCATTAAAAGTAACCAGCCACTCCTTTCCCCATTGTACTACGTGCTCAAGATCAGAGGAGAGAGAATTGGAGAGAACTTGGTCGTTTACTGTCTTAGATGTGCTACCATAAATGGTAGTGTCGTCAGCATAAATGTCTACAAATGATGTAAGGATATGATTTGGAAGATCATTAATGTAGATCAGGAAAAGAGTTGGGCCCAGGATGGATCCCTGAGGGACACCGGCATTAATACTGTGAGCTTCTGATTTTTGCCCCTCAACTACTACTCTTATGAACCTATCAGAAAGAAATGATTTAATAATTGAGAAGACTTTTCCAGCTATACCATAGCTAGCGATCTTATGAAGTAAACCTTTATGCCATACCCTATCAAAGGCTTTAGATATGTCAAGAGCAATTGCCCTAGAAAGATTGCCACCGTCGAGAGATTTGCTAATCCTATGCGATATAACTGTAAGGGCATCTGCTGTAGATCTAGCAGAACGGAAACCATATTGTTCTACCAAGGGTCAGAGCATCCTACAGGATCACATACGTCACCCGCTTTCACAGACATTCAAAGCGATATATACTTTTTAGGTTCACATCGTATCTATAAGTGCAATTGCACTTGCTTAACCATGGATATATTTGGCAGGTAGTTTTTTGGCATAATTCTTCCTGAGTTCGGTGCTTAGTGAAATAATTAAAATCTATCAAAAATTACAATTTCATTTTATGTTCTATAAAAAAAACTTGGTTTTATATTTTCTCTTCTCACACTGTCTAATCCAACTTCATTAGGAACAATGAATTCTAAAATCGTGTGTTTTATTCTTTTAATCGCATATCGCAAGAGGCCCTGTCGGTGGGGCATTAGAATACGCCGACTGCCCCCCTGCAGAGGGTAAAAGTCCCTCGATGGGGGTCCTGGATATGAACTTAAACTATATCCAGTGGTGAGGCCCCAGCTTGTGGGCTTTGGGGAGTGTTGAGCCACCTTTTAATTACCATTGCTCCCAGGTCCACTCTGATCCGGAGCGGTAGTACCTGTTAGGGTCCCAACTATGGGTTAAATAGAAACCGACGTGAAAACAACAAATATATTCTATTAAAAACATTTTCTTCAAAATCTTTGGATTCGGCATTAAATAACCCGAAAAGGGTTGATATGCCGTAAAACAAAAACAACCAACCAACCAAAAAAGCATATCGCAAGAGAAGGTCTAATAGTTCCATTTCAAGGTACGTAGCTGTAAGAATTGTATAATCATAGTGGATAGTGCATGACTTATTCGCAAAGCAATAATATTACCGGAAGTCGTTTTTTTTTTTTATTTAGAAATATGTTATTTCTTATGCAGTGTATTTTCATACAGAACGATGGTAATAAGAGTTGCAACAAGTGGAAAGAAGGATCCCTTTGAAATTCACCGGATTCTGCCGAAGATTAAACAAATAAAAAATAAAATAAAATAATTCATTCGAAAGAAATAAATAGCCTCATTTTTTTAATCCATTCAATATGGGCAAACTAATTCTTTTCCTTTTATAATAAGATTTGATAGTTAATTTACTTTATAGTTAATTTATGTGTTACAGCAGATTGAACAGCAACATGTATAATTTACCGTTAAGGAAATTACTATGAAAAAGAAAACGAATATATATTTTTTTTAAATTTTGTAATTAGAAATTTAAAAAATGAGAATATAAAAAAGAAAGTAACTATAATACAGACAAAAAACACAAGCAAACAATAAAGCGCGACATTTTTTTTTTTCATTTTATTGATTCCTTGTAAGTGAAGATTTAAAAAAAAATTACTATTATTTTCGATTCGTGCACAAACCAATTGAAACCCGAACTTCAATTACTTAATTATTACACCGTTTTAATATCCTTTTTTTTTTCTTCATTTCTTTTAAAAAAAACTTATCCTTGAACATCTTTATCCATTTCACATTGGCATTCCTGTTGATTTTTCTTCCTGGTGTCTCCCCATCGCCCCGCCATGATGTATTTGATACCCCTTCCCCCGTCGCGAATATTCAATGAACTTAATGACTTGTCTCTAATTAAATGACAAAATTAATTTCCTTTTTGCTATTCAACGCAATGTTCGCATATTGGCATTTCATTCATATCCGGTAATCTCCATGTAACCTCCTCCCCAGGAACATCCTAACTTCCTCAATATTCTCACTACATCCACATTACCTAATCTGTGTCTTTGTTTTGTTTCTCATTCTTTCTCTGGCTCTTTCTTATTCTTCTCTTTTTCGTAGTTATTTATTTTTTTCCTTTCATCCTTCTTATTCCTCTTATTTTTCTTCCTTCATTCTTTTCAATTTTTCTTTTACGGTTTTTCTTCGTCTTTCTTTTCGTTTTACCCCCTTTTTTTCTTATTTTTGTATGTTTTTGCATCTACCTCTATGCTTTTGTTTTACATGTCCTCGTTTTACTTTTTCTCATTCCAATCCTCCTCCTCTTCCTCCTCCTCCTCATCATCATCATCATCATCATCATCATTATCATCACTTATGCTTTTGAATTGTTCTAGGAGATTCACCGCTCTAGGATTCGCCCTCTTTCTTGGAGAAAAATATTCGTCTGCTCCTCAGCCGCTTTTACCGGGGCCTGTCGACTTATACGTGCATTTTTTTTTTTTTTTGCTCTGGAACAGAGCGCAAAATTGGCTTTTCAACCCTCGCTTTCAGAGCTTGTGTCACATCTACGCTGAGATGGATAGTGCCAACCAACTTCATCTTATTGATTACAAAAAAAACTTGAAAAGAACTTACTCTATATAAAAAAAAGAAAATGTTACTTTTCAGAAATTATTCCGGTCAGTTAAATTAGTTCAGTTTAAAGCGACTAAATATTCATTAATCGGACTTGAATAAATAAAACAGCATTTTAAAAAATAGAAAACTATCAAAGTTAAAGTTGAAACAATCAGATTGGTTCTTACGTCTGCCATAAAATAAAGTCGTACTAATTAGCATGGTGCAGCAATTTAGAGAAGCATTATTCTATTGTTCACGCAGAATTCTCTGACTCCACCAGGATATTATAAGAGGAACTTCAGGAGGTTTACCAATATTTATAAATGACGATGATGCTGCAGAATGAACTAAGTTCGAGCATGATGCGCTGGTCCGTCATCCCACTATCAATACCGCATCATTTACGTTTGAAACTTGCGCTTTGTATATGTTCCTAGGAACTGTCGATTGATTCAATATTCAATATTTTACAACTGGCCCATGAAGATATTAACCCAGATCATGCGTGTAGCTGTGTATAATATGTAACGCTGTAAAAGAAATTTACAAGGAACATAAAATGCATTAATATAGCAAACTTTTATCTGATAGGATTTGATCATACCACAGGCAATTCCACAATACACCACGTTATGCGTTGTGTTGATCGCGCATTCTTGATGACGTCTAAATCACGGCTTAACCATGATAGGCGATATCATCTCGCTTAAGTAGCTTTTTAGCGCCACCTCCGGCCAATTAACTTAGTTAAATTGATTATCATGTAACCTCACAAATCGGTCGTCAAAAAAATAAATATGAATAAAAAATATCTAGAATAAGGATAAGGCTCGGCATTGAACAGAGATGCACATAGAAACAAAAAAAAAAAAAACAATAAAAAAAAATATGTATCCGTTCAACTCTGAATTCCCTTCCCCCATTTGATGAGAACACTACAGTCCTCGTTGAATGCGGTGTATTGATCTTCTTTTGTTCCTCTCCATTGTGGATAAGCCGAGGTGCGCGCATGAAGCTGGAATGACAATGCGTGCTGTCGCGTTTGTGGTAGCCACCCCTACCCAACTCCTGCCAACTTCTGCATCATTTCCTTCCCGTCCTAACGTGTCCCGCCCCGGGCAACCAGCTACTTGATCTTACTGAGCAGTCGCGACTTGAAACGTCACACCATTCTCCCGTTTCTCTCTTCCGAGTAGCATCTTCTGTTGTCGATAGATCTCTTCCTCACCAAAACTGTTTTTCTCTCCTGATTTTATTTTTTCCTTTTTTTTTTTAAATTTTTAATATTCATTCGCGTTTTAATACCCGATTCCCACTCTTTTCTTTTCCGCCCACTTCACATTAGTTCACTTATTTATCGTAAATCATACCGTTTTCAAATTACGTTTCCTTACCCCATCCTTTTCTGGTTTAGTTGCGTTGTATCAAAGCATATCACTAATCCCACCTATCGAATACGTCACTGTTCAAGCATTATTTCAATACTTCGTGTTCTTTGTTGGACTATGCATTATATATATATATATATATATATATATATATATATATATATATATATACTAGCAGAAGTACCCGCCGTTGACTGGGTTCAAAAACAGCCTACTGAAAATGGACTGTGATTGATGAAAGTATGATAGATTTTGAAAAGGAGAGTGTGTAAAGAGATAGGTTTTGATACTAACAAAAATTTACCCTAAGCAAAATATGACGAAAGTAAAGATAATTTTCGCGAAAATATATTTTTTATATCAACTGTGTTTCCATCATATCCAAGAGTGACCAACAAAATGATGTTTCCTTACAAAGAAGAAAATGTTATATAAATAATAATATAAATATACAATAAATAAATATTACCATAGTCAATAAAAGTTACTTTTATGATAGAAAAGTTCATTGGTTTGTATTTTTAAATAGTTTGTAAAAAGAAAATGTTTTAATTGACGAACCGGTTTTAAAAAAATCAAAATGGCAGCGACTTTGAAATGGAGGGCCTCGTTTTCAATTTTAAGGAGGGGCAGCTGAGCATTCTGTGTTAACAATTTAAGAGACTTCCATCAACGTAAGGAATATTTATACCCCTATTTTAACGTGTTCCGTTATTTTGTGCTTGAGGAATATTCGATTATGGTATGTGTAGTTTATATAAAAAATCATTTAAGTAATTATCGCCTCAAATTTCGTTTTAATTTCGGTTCGCTGAAATTATTTACAAGTAAAGATCATTAAAAACTATTTCAAAAAAAAAAGAAAACCTGAACTGAACTTTTATTGACTATGGTAACATTTATTTCTTGTATATTTATTTTTTCGGGTAGTGATTTGTTAACTTTTCTGCTAAACACTCTTACTAAATAATATCGACTAAATATCGAAAAACAAAGAAACAAAAACAGTTTTTCAAAATAATGAAGCTTTACTCATTTTAGTAAAATAATCCGAAACAGCAAAATCGGATATTAATAAAGTAAACACGTAATTACATTAGTTTTTAAAGCAAATAATCGATATAAATATGAATAAGAAGAAAATGGCGCCCTTTTCAAGCAGAACAGCTTCGTTTCAGTTTTACAATATTGAACGGTGTAGTATTGCGCCGTTGGATTCGGGCTTGTACCATTGTAATGTAAAGAATACACAGAAAGGGTGGTAATCAACTAAATTCCTTATAGTATACCGACAAAAAAAGCTTAAACCGATATATAAATAAAAATAAAAAGTTTATGCAAATGTTTTTAAAAAGACACGTAATCACGTGAGCAGGATTTTTTCCTTCTTTTGACACGGTTTTAAATTTTAACTGCCTTCAGCAAGGTATATTAAGTAGATGCGAGAGAGAGAGAGAAAGGTAGAGCGAGCGAACCGTTATAAAAAATAAAACACATATTTGCTCTCCAATTGTATTGAGCACTCTCTTCAGGTTTTTACTTATTACCAGTTTTACCAATATATATATATATATATATATATATATATATATATATATATATAGAGAGAGAGAGAGAGAGAGAGAGAGAGAGAGACTAAAAATAATTTATTTTTATATACATTTTATAGTAGAAACCCTTCTACTACAACAAAACATTGTCGTTCACTTACTATTGATAACAAAGCAAACGAATGCACATCCGGCGTTTTCTAGTCGCCTAACAAAGAAACGCTTTTTTATCAGGAAAATACGTTGATTATTCAACTCTCTGCAGTAACATCTGACTCGTGTTGTTAATACTTACCCCAGATAGCGGCTATCAGTTTTTTTTTCTTTTATTACTCTGTCCAGTGGAAAATGCTATTGTTGGCGCTAAGAGGTCAATATCGTCTTAGCGAACGAAACTGTGTTATCACCCTTCGTTGGCGTCTGACGAGGAGAGTTGAAATCATGTGCATTCGTTTAAAAAAATGTAGCAAACGAGTTAAGTTTTATGAAAGAAAATTATTTACCTTTTGACAGTTGACCTAATCACACAAAGAAGGATACCCATTATTTCACAGGATAATCATTATTCGTAACATTTTTTAGTTCTCCATCCAACTCTGATTGTGAATACACCATAAGAAAACCGTATGTTAAAGTCCAAATTTGGTTACATTTTCATTAGATAAAGCAAAATCAACTGGTCGTTTATTAGCGGTTTGTCTTGTATCTTAGTTATAATCAGATTTACAGATTTTCAATAGACTACATGCATTCGATTACTGCTGTGTTCGCAATAGCTGTTAGCTACTGAATTTCTGCTGATAACGGTCGTTTGCTTGTTTAGGAAATTATAGTTTCAATATACTAACTTAGGATTTCAGTTTTCTTTCTGCCATTAATATGGATACATAATTATTTGTATTTTCTCAATGGCTTCATTCTGTGTGATCCTTCACAAGTATATTGGTGGCACTAGATATATAGTTTGCAATATTTTATTCTTGGGTGAAAACATTATATAACGTATACTCATCCAATTTACGGCCAAATATAAATCATCTAGACAATTTATATAAGCAATCGAAAGATGCCGAAGCGAAGACTGCAAGGTGATTAATTTTGACTGTGAGGTTTAATCTTACTCATGTTAAGCTTACTTTTTTTTTAATCCATTCTTAATAAGTGAGAATGGGGAGCATATCTTGCTGAAAGTTATTTTTGCTTCAGATGTAACATATTTATTTAATGGATTTCATTGAAATTTATCTTCTTTTGACAGTGGATTGATTAATCGCTTCTACATCTAGTTCCTTTTTACAAACTACCGGACGATTGCGAACGTTAAGTTGGCGGAGATTGCGTCGTAAACTGATTAAATACCAAATATTCTACAGAAGATTTTTATGCGGCGTAAAATAATTAAACCAAACAAAATCGATTGTATTCATGAATAAAACACTTGAATTTTTACATGTGTCCGTTCATTTTGTGCGTTTAGCGCTGATGTCTTTATTTACTCTTTTTCACTTTAAACATGGAGTAACGCCACTTGGTCACAAAAGGTTACTATTTGGAATTATATCTAATGGGAGATTGTAGAAAATTATGTAACGAGACCTCTATTAATATTAAATAAAAATTCTCCAAATAATTAATATAGTATTTCCTCTATGAATTTGCATTAATTAACATATCATGATTAAGAGTGTTTAGACAACACCGGACGAACTGATAACACTTTATACATTCACAATAATACATGTGATGGAGGAGGTCAGCACATGTTACTGACAAAAGACTCAATGGTAAACGATATTCTATGGCTCACAGAATTGGATAAATCACTCTCGGTTTTAGTTCGTAGGATAAACGTGGAGGTGTGAGATTCAGAGGCTAACACTGCGTTCCTCACTGAACATTGTTAATAACGATTGACCTACAATGGCGTCAAGCTGTTGACCAACGATGCGGTTCAGCACAATGTCGGTCGATGATAAGCTTTACCGGTCTTTCATGTAAGGTCAACTTAACTCTATTAAGACAATGTGAAGACCTGTTAGATCTCGACTTGTAACAAGACTGCCACTGAAATATATGCACATATAACATTTATATAAAAAGGAATGTATATTATATACAGCGGGATCTGTTATTGAGAAGTATATTAAAAATACTGAGTTTGTATTGTCATCGTTTCCAAATTGTCAATCAAATGAATATCCGACAGCTATAGTATATATATATATATATATATATATATATATATATATATATATATATATATATACACACATACATATATATATATGTGGGGGGAAGGGGGTCGTGTGTGTATGGGCAGATCATCATATAACGATTAGATCACTCTGACAGACGGGTTTATTTTATATTACATTTTTTTTACACAGTGATCACCGCTTATCAAGGCCCGGAAGCCACTCAGGGATAAGGGTTATTGCAAGTACATTACGTTAGTATGGAGATTGATGAAGTGTTTACTTAAAGGGGCGGTTTATTAGGAATTTGTTAACGTTGGACTTGAAGACATCCAAGTTGTAGTCAGGTGGGAAACAGGCAGACAGAACATAGGTTAACGCACGCGCACATTCGCACATATACACATATACACATATGTACACTTTTAGGTAACCACATATAGACACATACGTACACGCACGTATATATAGACAAAGTAAATGCAGACATATATGAGGTCATAAGTAGACATACACACATATACACAATTCTTATACATATATGTACACTCATAAAAGTATATTTCCTTGGATTTTACTTGTGCAAATAGAAATTTAACTAACTTTCTTGGATTTAATGTTTTGGATTTTACCGTCATTGGATACTTTATCTTTCACCAGACTATCCATTCACGTGAAATAACATTTTTCTTCACTCTATTCCCTATGCTTCACTTTTTGTTATCAAGTAAGATTTTTGTACTTATTACAGTGTCATCAAATACTTTTGCATGCAAAATCCGATCCCGCATTTTGCTAATTCCTACCCTCTGATGAGACGGAAAGTATTTCTTCAAAACTCCGCGGATTAAGGATTATGAACTTACTTAGTGTTTCCTTTTCCAATTAAATATGTTTTTAACTCTTTTTCAAAGTATATATATATATATATATATATATATATATATATATATATATATATATATGTATATATATATGTTTGAAGGTACAGAATTAATAAATACATTTGAAAATAAGCGGAAATATTTCAACAGCTCTTTTGGCCATCATCTCATTAGGAGAAAATTGATAGCCTTGAAATAATATTACTAACAAAAAAAGGGAAATGGTGATCTTTTATAAATTAAAGGTGCCGAAGAAGACCATTAACAACAAAAAAACTTATTTAATAAAGCGTGTAAAAGGCGATTAAAATTGCACATCGAGGGGAAAAATAGGGACATGGTCAACGTTCCTCCAAGAGATTTAACGCTTTTACCAATTCCCTCTGCCGGCACAAAGATGGTTTACGAATTGCGATAGAGAAAGATTATAAAAGTTTTAATGATTTTAGAATCAACTCTATCAAGTATCTCAACCCCCTCTATTTTACACTGATTGGCACAACGAGGATTCTCAACCAAATGTTGGCCAATAACCGAGTGCAAAACTGTAGAGGAAGGGAGACTCACAGACCTTGCTCTACCCTGTCTAATATTGGATGAAATGTGTTGTTTTATACGAGTTTGCAAATGCAAGGCAGTTCGCCCGACATAACCAGCATCACACTAGCATTTTAATGATAAATAATGCTACTATTCTGGATTTAAGATAAATCATCCTTATCAAAAGAAGGAAAAGCATTAGATGGTTTATATTGTCATCTGTATTAGTGAATTTTACCTAGCTTGGCATCTTTTTAGTATATTATGAAAGGAAATTTTAGCAATCATAGGTAGTAGTGGTGATATGGGGTCAACTTGAAAGATATGTATTTTAATGTCAGTTCATATTGTCAATTAGTTGTCGATTCAAGTCTCCATATTGAAATTGCATTTTCTATCAAATTGATAATCTTGCCTGATAATTTGTACATTCTCAGACATTTTTCCATCCCTGACTAGGGAATACTGTCGTACGCTTCCTGGTCGTGGACCCAGGCTATGACTATATTTTTTCGGTAATTATTATTATTATTATTATTATTATTATTATTATTATTGTTGTTGTTGTTGTTGTTGTTCTTGTTGTTAATACAACATATATTATAAATTGTGCTACGTAGTATTTGGCAAAAACGAAGCATGTGCCACTACCACCAATATCTGCTGAATTCCGCTGAAGGACTAATGTTACGTTTACCTAATCAATCTCCCTATTATAGTATAAAATAGCAGTCAGCCATGTCTAAGTGTTATCTTTATTTTTACCAAAGTTTGTTTATTTGCTTTATATTTTTGTAAATAAACAACAACTGTTTACACACACGTTATAGTAAATAATAATAATACAGATTTCTTAAAAATAAATACACAGTAAAACATAACATTTTAGATTAGTTTATGTAAAATTGATTTAGTATTGATTAATTGTGTGCAAAATGTCCAAATATTTTTCTTTTATACCAATTATTTTACTAAAAAAACACAGGTCTATTTTGTTCCACATGTGCTTTCGTAGAATACGGGCACGGATCATTATGACTGTTCGGTACCTTCACTTAGAAATTTAATAAAAATATATCGCAACGTTATTATTATTGTTATTATTATTATTGGCTCACATGGACCTTTCACACAAGTCAGCAAACGATCTGATTGGAAACCTGTGGTATTCTCTGGAAGCTGAGTGACAACAAGTCTCCCCAGACGTCCAGCCGTCTCCACCTCCTTCGATAGCATTTGCAAATGAATTTGCATCATCGCAACAGCCGCTTACCATTGATTTCTCGCTGGTCCTGGTCATTGGTTTATACTGGAATTTGAGTGGCACTCAGCCTCCCCAAGGTCCCAGTTCTCTTTGCGCTTGTCCAGCCGAGGTTTGGTTGGCGCTCGCTCTTCGGTCTTTCAATCCTTATTGACCATTCTCAGCCCTTTGGTATCATTTTTTTTTGGGGGGGGGTGTCGGTGATGAAACAATGGGGGAATTCATGATGGGGGGGTGTAGAACTTGTAAATATGCAGTTTCGGTGTTCTTCATTCCCTGTAACGCTTATTCGTTATATTGTCTTGTATTATTCTCCGCATTCAAGGGTTTTCCTTAATATTTCAGTCGTTTTCATTATCGTTAGTCGTTGTACTTTTGCAGTTATTCCTCTGATTCAAATTTCTAACATTCTTTTTTCGAAGTTTTTCGGAATTGTTCCTAGTGCTCCTATTATTATCGGTACTATTTGGACTTTCTTCATCATCCAAATCCCTTTTAACTCTTTGGCTAGCTCTGTGTATTTGCTTCGTTTCACCTTTTCTTTCATACTCACCCTGTGGACTGCTGGGACTGCAAAGTCCACGATTTGACAGGAGTTTTCTTTCTTGTTAATTATTATGACCTCTGGTCTTCTTGCTTGGATGGGTTTGTCCATCTGTATGTCAATGCCCCAATGGATTTTGTGTTCTCGTTTTCGAGTGCTGTTGCAGGTTTATGCTTGTACCATATTATTATTATTATTATTATTATTATTATTATTATTATTATTGGCTCACCTGGAGCTTTCACACAAGTCAACAACCGATCTGATTGGAAACATGTGGTGTTCTCTGGAAGCTGCGTGACAACAAGCAAGTTTTCACAGACGTCCAGCTCTCTCCACCTCCTTCGATAGCATTTGCAAAGAAATTTGCGTCATCGCAACAACCATTTACCATTGATTTCTCGCTGGCAGAGGCCATTGGTTTATACTGGAATTTGACTGGCACTCAGCCTCCCCAAGGTTCCAGTTCTCTTCGCGCTTGTCCAGAGGACGTCTGGTCAGCGCTCTCTCCTCGGTCTTTCCATCCTCCTTGACCCTTCTCGACTCTTTGGTATCACTTTTTTATTGGGGGAACGGTGATAAGACTATGGGAGGGGATACCTGATAGGGGTGTAGGACTTGTAGATATGCAGCTTCGGTGTTCGTCATTTCCTGTCACGCTTATTCGTTATATTGTATTCTTGTATTATTCTCCGCATTCAAGCGTTGTCCTTAATATTTCAGCCGTTTTCATTATCGTTAGTCGTTGTATTTTTGCAGCTATTCCTCGGATTCCAATTTCTGTCATTCTTTTTTCGAAGTTTTTCGGAATTGTTTCTAGGGCTACTACTATTATCGGTATTATTTTGATTTTCTTCGTCATCCAAATCCCCTCTAACTCTCTGGCTAGCTCTGTGTATTTGCTTCGTTTATCCTTTTCTTTCATGCTCACCCTTTGGTTAGCTGGGATAGCAAAGTCTACGATTTGACAGTATTTTTCTTTCCTGTTAATTATTATGGCATCTAGTCTTCTAGCTTGCATGAGTTTATCTGTCTGTATGTCCATGCCCCATAGGATCTTGTAGTTCTCGTTTTCTAGTACTGTTGCGGGTTTATGTTTGTACCATTTATCTGTACGGTTAAAATGCAGCCGTTTGCACAATTCCCAGTGCACCGCCCTCCACACTTCGTCATGCCTGTTTTTTGGGCCAGTTTGCTGCATTCACTTACTATATGGTTTATTGTTTCGTCCCTTTGTCCACAGAGTCTGCATTTGCTGTTCTTTTATGTTTTATCGATCTTTGCATTGATATGGTTGGTTCTCATCGAGTTATCTTATGCTGCAGTTATCAGAGATTCCGTTTCTCGGTTTATATGCCCTTTTCTCATCCATGTCCAGGTGTTTTCGTTATTCGCATTTTTTGTCATTCTCATGAATCTTCCGTGGAGTTGTTTCTCTTCCCATTTCTCTTTTCTCGTTTTGTAATTTGTCTCTCTGTTTTCTGTTTTGTTGGTTTTTGCAGTGTCGCTCGCTGCCATAATTATCCTTTCAGTGCTTTGCATTATGTATTTTTATAGTTATTATTATTATTATTATTATTATTATTATTATTATTATTATTATTATTATTATTATTATTATTAAGGCTATAACTATAAGTATTATTATAATTATACCGTTTGAAATAACCTTTCAATTGAACATCATAACTTATAAATAACTTGGGGCATATTCCTCAATAAAGCAGTAGCAGCTTAAAAACGCAGTGTCTACCAGTCACAGCCACTACCATAGAGTGACAGTAACCGTCTGAAAAGAGCAATGCCTGCAATAAATAACAGTGCCCGCCATTCGATGATACAGCTGGAGATTTGCTACTATTTCCCTCAGTACAAGCCTCGTCCCGCCCTCGTCAATCCATGCCATAACTAAGTTTTTTTTTTCTACGATTTACTACAATCAGGATTATTGGTCATGTGTTCAATTTTTCTCATTTGGAAATTATTTATGTTTCTCGTCAAAGTTTCCTCAGTTGTGCTGTTAGTATGTCTCATATTATAAGTAGATATATCATCTGGGGATTGATTCATTCTGCGTCTTTTTGCACCAGTGTGGTTCTTCCTTTTTATACTCATTCTGGCATGTGTGTTTTGTGGATACATTTTTCAGGTTCTAAATTAGCCGTTCATATAGTGTTGTGATTTTTTTTATACCAACATGCATGTATTCCGCGGGGCTCTAGTGAAATCTTTCATGCAGGTCACTGGCGTGTGATCGACCCGTGTATTATAGTAAATACATTGGAAAGAGCCCCATGTAGTGATGATGGGCCAATCAATTAAGTCTAAGCAGGAAGATCTGTCGGTTAGACGTATTTTCGTCTAGGTGAAAAGGAAAAGCATACCGGGGATGTTGTGTGTGGCTGGTTCCTTAATTCTCTCGGGATGACGTCATCATATGTTGGTATTCTGACTGGGATAGTCTTCAGGTTGGGATTCATTTGACTGAAAGTAGACATTCATTATAGGCACAAACAACGAACGAAACAATTGTAATCTTGGAGAAATAATTTTATCTATTTATTTTACAAAAATTCTTACAAGATAACTTAACAAAATGAGCTCCTCAAAATTAACTAACGTTAACTAGTGTTGAAGGGGGGAGGGCACCCCTCTTCTCGTTTACGTAAATACGTGCGCTCCTGTTGGCTGTCCGGACAAAAGAGATAGAGGGAACCAAAATTGCATTGTGATTCCTTTTTTCTGTTCCACTTGAGCTTTCAGGGAAGACGGGCACGGATCATTATCACTACTCGCTACCTTCACTTAGCAATTTAATAAAAAATATATCGCATATATCCGTGTAGTGCCAGTGTATGGTGACATGCACACAACAAAAGAGGGCGAAAGGTAAGGCCGCATGGAGTACCTTACAATAATACCGTTTTAGTTTTCATAATTCTGTGTAATGTTTGTTTTTTTATTTTACATCTGTAGCTGTTACTGTGTCCAGTTTGTGTGTGTAGTTCAAGCGCGATGTTAGTCTCCCCATTCAAGGGGTTTCTTAATATTTTTGCAGTTTTCATTATTGTTATCCGTTTTATCTTCTAAGCCGTCCCTCTTATTCTCCCATCTTTTTTTGTAGTTTTCCAGCATTGTTACAAGCGCTCCTATTATGTATGGTGTTATATTGACTTCCTTTGTTTTTCAGTTGCCGTTGAACCCTTTGGTCAGATCTGTGTACTTGCTACGTTTTCACTCTCCTTGATCTTCACTGTGTGGTCTCCTAGAACGGAAAAATGTACAATCTGGCAAAATGTTTCTTCTTATATCACTATTATGGCATCTGGTCTTTTTGCTAGGATGCGTTTATCTGTTTGTATATTAATGCCCCACAGAAGAGTGTGACATTAAATTTCAATCACTTCAGCCATTTGTACCATTTGTCTGACGGGTTCAAGATGCAATTGTCTGCATAATTACCAATGTACTGCCTTACCGACTTGATTGTGTCTATATTTATAATCTTTTAGGCCTAGTTTGCTGCATTATTATGTGGTTTATTGTTTCGTCTCTTTGTCCGCAGTATCTGTATTTGCCGGTTTCTTGTGTCTTGTCGATCCTTGGTTTGATGTAGTTGGTTCTAATTGCGTTACCTTGTGTGACAGTTATTGATGATTGAGTTCCCCGTCTAGATTACCATTTTGCAACCATTTCCAATTGTTTCAACTTTTGTAATTTTTATGAAATGTCCGTGTAGCGGTTTCTATTATTAAAACTATGATACAAAAAATCTGTAACTTTTTTTATCATAGTTTTCTTTTTTAATTTAAAAAAATGTGCAAGTGAATTGATAGTTGTCTTTTATAGTTTATACTTGCGGAGGGGGGGAACCCGGCGTTGTCCGAGTGTTTGGAGGTGTCAGTGGTCAGGCGGCGGTGGGGGTGTTAATGAAAACCTAAGAATAAGCGAAGTAAAAAGAGAAAACAGAAAAACGAACGTTAAAACTTATATGAAAAATCAAGCGGGAGTACCCGTGCGGTGGGGGGTAATCAAAACATAAGAATAAGCGAAGTAAAAAAACACAAAAACTAACGTAAGGCAAACGAACGATGTTAAATGTAAAAATCTGAAAAACAAAAACAAAAAAAAACAGAAAAACGAACGTTAAAACTTCTGAAAAATAAAAACAAAAAAAACACGTAAAAAATGGCTTAAATAAGCCTGTTTCAATATGAAAATTAAAAAAAATCGGTGGGTACCCGGCGTTGGCCGGGTGGTTCTGAGTGTGTGTGGTCGGTCGGGGGTGGGGGTGTTAATGAAAACCTAAGAATAAGCGAAGTAAAAAAAAATACAGAAAAACGAACGTTACGTGAAAAATGGCGTAAATAACCCTGCTTCAATATAAAAATTTAAAAAATCGAAAAACAAGGACACCTCACACCACGATTCGAACCCAAAACTTTCAGACAGTGACATAACTGAGCTAACACGACGTACATGAAATTGTGTCAGTTCTTCAAAAATTTAAACTAAATCAGTTTATGATGTCGTCTGACGCATGCGTAGAACTGATCTCGTCATGAGATGACGGTTTTTGCTGACCCTCCCCATGTAGAAAAGTGGTGATTTCAGGGTGAAAACATTAACGTTTTTAGCCAATCTTTCGATAGTTGTCGGAGGAAGGATGGGGCTTTCATATGAGACCTAATTTGTGAATTTTTGTTCTGTCTGTCGAAAGTTTTTAGCAGATACACAAACACACATACATACATTTTCTCTTATATATATATATATATATATAGATTAAAACTTATTCGGACAAAAAACTAAACAAAGTTTTTTGAATTTTCATTGGAAAGGTCAATATTTTTTAAACCAGTTCTTTTAAAATCAAATCTTTGAAAGATAGATCATAATTTACTTAAAATGTGTTAAATTCATCGTTATTTGTTTTATTTTATTTTTCATTCGTTATTTTCATAATGTATCATAAAATATTCAACTACCGTGAAATTTCCACGGATTTTGCGATTTTTAAAGAAAAGAACACACTAAAAAGAGAAAAACAACAACAAAAAGAACAAGAAGAAATGAAAGAAAAAAAGATTAATATACGTGTGACACAAGTTGAGTGTATTGTTCATGGTCAACGTCCTTTTTGCTTCACTAGATAATAAATGTGTTCGCAATGGAGCGAAACTGTATTTTGCTGCTCACTTCGTTTTGTTTTAAAACAACTCTTGAATAGAAAAAAAATAGATTGAAAAGAAACATGGACGAAAGACGAAGGCCGACGAAAACGTCTTTGTCCTTCTTTCTGGTTATTTTCTTTTCTCTGAAGAAAACGTGGGCGTCACACGAAACAAAGCAAATATACTTCATCTGTGCCCCTTGATTGGGTAAAAGGAGATGAAGTGCCCATCCATTCGCTTAAACAACGGAATAAACACCAATCAAAACTTGATAGAAAATGGATGCATAAATAATAACATATTTTATAAAATAAAATAAATAAACAATAACTGTTTCCGTCGGCTATTAAAACGATAGAATATAAAGAATAAACAGGGACAACGATTTTATTACAATTAGCTCTGATTTTCCGACGTCGCCGGGAGCTTTTGACTTTTATTTCTCTCAGTTTTTCTTTTAATGCTTACTTCACTTTTTTTTTTTTTAATAAATGGTATATATTTTCATAATAAAATTGATAGTTTTGTACTGCAATAACAATATCATTTGATTATTTAGTAATGATTGAATCAAACTGTTATAAAACTATAACTAATAGTGATATATATATATATATATATATATATATATATATGCATGCATGCATGCACACAAACATGTATATGTTTATATATATATATATATATACATATATATATATATGTGTGTGTGTGTGTGTGTGTGTGTGTGTGTGTGTGGGTGTGTGTGTGCCGCCGAAAAGAAAGTTCAGAATGGGCATTTTTTTTAAACCGTAAATTAACGCTAAATTGAATATGACTGTTTAAACAGTCTATACCTCATTAGATTCGCCTTTCATTCCTCTATAAATTTACTAGTTTATATTAAACTTTAAATTGAAGCCACTTAATGTTAACGACAAATTATTTTTTTTTAAAAATAGCTTCGAATCGAGATGAAAAAAGCAATTCCTCACAATAAAAAGGTGTTATTTTAATGTAGCTTTAGAAAATTAATGTAACATAAATACAGCAGAAACACAATGAACTAGTTATTATTTAGTAGCATAGCCCTTCTACAATTTGCCAGTCTGCAAATTTTGGGGCATTCTTTTAAATTAGTCTGTGGAAATATCCCCTTGAAAGAACAACCTCTTTCATTTTCGCCCAAAGTTCTAGATTTGAGATTCTATCATTGTGTAGCTGCTTCGATAGAACTGACGTCCGGAAATTGTGCAGGCAAATCCAAACACGGAATATCATGCTCTTCAAGGAACGTCTTCACATTGCCAGCTGTGAGAATGGGAGCATTATCTTGCATGAAAATGGGATTATCATCCAAATCCCGGACAAAGTTATGTAGAAAATGTTCAGTCAATATATTAATGTTCTTGGTCGAAATAATTCGACTTTGCAAGCGACCTTTATATCCTAGGACATTGGCACTAATAATGCCCCACACACAGACTGAACCTCCATCGCCTTGCAGCGTTGAAACTATGCATCAAGGATGTTATTTGTCGGTCTTTCTTCGAAGGACGTACTGCCTAACCTATTGAACTTGCTTCCGACGCTAAAAATCAATTTTGACTAATATAAGGAGTCATGAGCTTCATTGCATCTGACGAAGTCTAGACGGCGCTTTCTGTGGTTTACAGAAATCATTGTCTTGCGTCTTGGAACACAGCCCAGCAAATTAAATTCCTTCAATCTGTTCTTAACTGTAGAAACAGAGAACTTTTTAACAAGATTGCACTTTTGTTGTTTGAAGGAAAGACATTACATGATGGAGTATGAAATTAAAGAGAAATGAAATAAATAAATATGGCGTTTATTAATTTCTTTACTAGCTTTATGGGGAAATATGTCACAAAACGCATTTCGATGCGTAATTCTTTTCTTCAGCAAAAGAGCAGGAATCTAAGTTTGGGATATAAGGAAATGGAACATGCAGCTTAGGCAACATTAAGATCTCTATGTAAAATTAAACAGAAAGGAGTTAAAGAATCGATGAAAGTAAGTAAAATTAAAAAAAAAAGAAGTCACTACTTATCAAGGTCTTGAGGCCACTCAAGTATACCGGTTAATGAGTGGCCAGTAGTCAATGGGGAAGTGTCGTTGTAATCGTTAGTAGTGGAATGTTGGTAAATTGAATTACTTAAGGGGATGGCTCACCAAGAACTTGTTCAGGTTTGAGTTTAAAACGACCATATTGTAGCCCGTTGCAGAATCAGGAAAACGAAACATTACCATAGGCGTGCAGTTCTTAGAAAATGCTTTGTTCATCGAATCTACGTTTAGATTAAGGCACAGACAAAATGTGGAGGAAATTAGTGATTATGGTTTCAATTGGAAGAGTGTTGAACTGTGTAAAGAATACACAGGAGTGACAATAGATTGGAGCTCAGGCGAACACTTACCATAAAAATAACGATTAATAAGAGACAGGCTCGCAGTGTCTTCCTGTGGGAAATAGTCTGCATGGAGGAAAAAAGCATCCCTCGCTAAGCTATTTTGAATTCTTCCAAAGCAGGAAAATAAAATAAATAAACAATAACTGTTTCCGTCGGCTATTAAAACGATGAAATATAAAGAATAAACAGGGACAACGATTTTATTACAATTAGCTCTGATTTTCCGATCTCGCCGGGAGCTTTTGACTTTTATTTCTCACAGTTTTTCTTTTAATGTCTACATCACTTTTTTTTTTAAATAAATGGTATATATTTTCATATTAAAATTGATAGTTTTGTACTGCAATAACAATATCATTTGATTATTTAGTAACGATTGAATCAAACTGTTATACAACTATAACTAATAGTGATATATATATATATATATATATATATATATATATATATATATATATGCATGCATGCATGCACACAAACATGTATATGTCTATATATATATATATATATATATATATATATATATATATATATATATATATATATACATATATATATATGTGTGTGTGTGTGTGTTTGCCGCCGAAAAGAAAGTTCAGGATGGTCATTTTTTGTTTAAAAACCGTAAATTAACGCTAAATTGAATATAACTGTTTAAACAGCCTATACCTCATTAGATTCGCCTTTTATTCCTCTATAAATTTACTAGTTTATATTAAACTTTAAATTGAAGCAACTTAATGTTAACGTCAAATTATTTTTTTAAAAAAATAGCTTTTAATCGAGATGAAAAAAGAAATTCCTCACAATAAAAAGGTGTTATTTTAATGTAACTTTAGAAAATAAATGTAACATAAATACAGCAGAAACACAATGAACTAGTTATTATTTAGTAGCATAGCCCTTCTACAATTTGCCAGTCTGCAAATTTTGGGGCATTCTTTTAACTTAGTCTGTGGAAATATTCCCTTGAAAGAACAACCTCTTTCATTTTCGCCCAAAGTTCTAGATTGGAGATTCTATCTTTGTGTAGCTGCTTCGATAGAACTGACGTCCGGAAATTGTGCAGGCAAATCCAAACACGGAATATCATGCTCTTCAAGGAACGTCTTCACATTGCCAGCTGTGAGAATGGGAGCATTATCTTGCATGAAAATGGGATTATCATCCAAATCCCGGACAAAGTTATGTAGAAAATGTTCAGTCAACATATTAATGTTCTTGGTCGAAATAATTCGACTTTGCAAGCGACCTTTATATCCTAGGAAATTGGCACTAATAATGCCCCACACACAGACTGAACCTCCATCGCCTTGCAGCGTTGAAACTATGCACCAAGGATGTTATTTGTCGATCTTTCTTCGAAGGACGTACTGCCTAACCTATTGAACTTGCTTCCGACGCTAAAAATCAATTTTGACTAATATAAGGAGTCATGAGCTTCATTGCATCTGACGAAGCTTTCTGTGGTTTACAGAAATCATTGTCTTGCGTCTTGCGTCTTGGAACACAGCCCAGCAAATTAAATTCCTTCAATCTGTTCTTAACTGTAGAAACAGAGAACTTTTTAACAAGATTGCACTTTTGTTGTTTGAAGGAAAGACATTACATAATGGAGTATTAAATTAAAGAGAAATGAAATAAATAAATATGGCGTTTATTAATTTCTTTACTAGCTTTATGAGGAAAATATGTCACAAAACGCATTTCGATGCGTAATTCTTTTCTTCAGCAAAAGAGCAGGAATCTAAGTTTGGGATATAAGGAAATGGAACATGCAGCTTAGGCAACATTAAGATCTCTATGTAAAATTAAACAGAAAGGAGTTAAAGAATCGATGAAAGTAAGTAAAATTAAAAAAAAAAGAAGTCACTACTTATCAAGGTCTTGAGGCCACTCAAGTATACCGGTTAATGAGTGGCCAGTAGTCAATGGGGAAGTGTCGTTGTAATCGTTAGTAGTGGAATTTTGGTAAATCGAATTACTTAAGGGGATGGTTCACCAATAACTTGTTCAGGTTGGAGTTTAAAACGACCATATTGTAGTCCGTTGCAAAATCAGGAAAACGAAACATTACCATAGGCGTGCAGTTCTTAGAAAATGCTTTGTTCATCGAATCTAGGTTTAGATTAAGGCACAGACAAAATGTGGAGGAAATTAGTGATTATGGTTTCAATTGGAAGAGTGTTGAACTGTGTAAAGAATACACAGGAGGGACAATAGATTGGAGCTCAGACGAACACTTTCCATAAAAATAACGATTAATAAGAGACAGGTTCGCAGTGTCTTCCTGTGGGAAATAGTCTGCATGGAGGAAAAAAAAAGCATCCCTCACTAAGCTATTTTGAATTCTTCCAAAGCAGGATAAGTTCTTTATAGCAGCTCCTGCCCAGATGTGGCAACAGTACTCCATCGTTGGATTTACCTGGCTCTTATATAGGTAGACAATTGCATCAGTAGTAAAATATCTACTGGAGAAGTAGAATGATCCCACCATTTTTCCAGCACCCTTGGCAACGGATTTGATGTAAATGTCTATTTCAGCTCAGGAGTAATGGCCACACCCATACGCTTGTCAAAACATGGAGTCTTCCTAAAACGAGAGACACCCATTTCAATTCATGCCCGACGGGCTCACAGTGTTGGTAATGGAAAGATAGGTTTGGATTTAGATGCATAAAAAAATACTAGCCACCTCTTTCCCCATTGTACCACGTAAACAAGGTAAGAGGAGGGAGGATCATAGAGAACTTGGTCGTTTACGGCCTTTGAATTGTTGTCATAGATGTTAGTTTCGTTAGCATGAATGTCTACACATGATCTTGGGTTTTGAGTTGGGAGATCATTGGGAATTGGTGAATTCTAATAGAAGAATGCTTGAGGAGCCTAGCTATAAAATGTATATAAAACGGGCAAAATTGACAAAAGAAAATTAGGATGAACACAAAACCTTATAGTAATGCGATAGAGTTGACATAAAAGTAATACTGCTTATAAATACCTGGGTGTAAAGAGCATTTATAACCGTTATTTCTATAGCATGTCAGGAACTGGAAAATACATTTAAATATGCCTATATGAAGATATCAGTTGGTTATTAAATATTAACCGAATCAAACTGATATAAAACTATAACTCATGATTATATATATATATATATATATATATATATATATATATATATATATATATATATATATGTTTAGAGGTACAGAATTTATATATAGTTTTAAAAATAATAAGCGGAAGTTTCTCGAGAGCTCTTTCGGCTATCATCTCGTCAGGAGAAAATCGATAGCAAACAAAGTAATATTGTGTCGAAAAATAAAGAGTTCTAATGGGGAACTTATTTAATGTGCCAAAAGTACGGGAACACTGAAATAAATTTATTAACGTTTAAAAACGATAAAATATTGGCACAACGAGGGAGGAAAAAAAGGGGAGAAAAGATTCAAGTTCCACAAAGAGAAATAATGTGTTTGATGTTTCTTTTTGCCGGCACAAAGAAGGTTGACGCACAGCGATAGAGACAGACTCCAAAATTTTTAAATGGTTTTTGGAGTCCGCTCTATGTAGCACCTCGAACCAATCTAGTTTATATCTATCGGCACAGCACGGGTTGTCAACCAAATGCTGGCCAATAGCAGAATCCAAGGCTGCAGAAGGAGGGAGACCACCAGACCCCATCCTCCCTTGTCTGATCTTCGATGGAACATGCTGGTTTACACGAGTCAAAGGTGCAAGGATGTTCGCCCAACATAACCAGTATCGGACTGGCATTTTGAATTGATATACAATATTACTATTTTGGATGTAAGGCAAACTATCCTTGCGGAAAGACGGAAAAGCAGGTCTCGTAGTATATACCAAACGCAAGGACACAGAAAAAAGCAGTCGTAAATACTTCTGTGAATCTGTTTGGAAAGTCTTTTCCCCAACTCACGGTAATTTTAAATAAACCGGGCATTTCAAGGGTCCAAACTTGGTAGGGGATTTAAAATCCGCAACCTTTCTGAAAATACAGTCATCAATAAGGTCAACAGGATCACCATTATTGATGAATATTTCCCTGATCTTATCGAGTTCGGCGCCTAATCTGTTAGGCGAACAAATCATGAGGGCTCTATGTACCAAAGTGGTAATTAGATCGACCTTACGTGATTTTGATACAAAAGACAACCAGTTCACGTATAGGCCAGTAAATGTCGGCTTTCTATAAATTGTAGTGAGAAAGCCGCCCCTTGAGCGTTCAACAAGAACATCCAAGAAAGGAAGCGAATTGTCCTTCTCACTTTTCACTTTCCATAGAATAGTTGTCTGAAACTTTGTGAAACAACAGCATATAAAAAAAGGAGATCAGAATAATAGTTCTCTATAAAGTACATCATCCATCTTTGCTTTAATAAATTAGTTTTTTTTGCCTGTGGTAGCAATTATTTGTTGTGAATTTAAAACAACTAGGAAAACTACTTGTCTTCCCCAAATATGAAAGCCATATTGATAATGTCTTATTTTAACGCCAGAAAAATATGTGACTATAATCATTTAAAATAATGTATTTAAAGCAATTTAATTTAAACAAAACATGTATCAAGTTCCAAAATTGCTTAATTGAAATTATGTGATTGACAAAATTTTGACACGTTGAATTGTCAGATCTTGTGTCTACTTATGACCAAAGTTTTTGTTTATTTTTATACAAATAAAATCCGTATTGTTTTTTTTTATTCGAATTGAATATTTTTGGAATTGTTTTTCCGACGCTAACTTAGGACATTACCGTGATACTCTTTTTCAACCTAACCGAAAACCTGAATAAGTCGTCAAAGAGGCTTTAGTTGGAAAGAAGGGAGATAGGTAAACCTATAGAGAGAGGAGAGGTGGGATTGAGAAAGTCCATGCAAACGTTTTTTTTTTTAAATATACACTATTAACGTGAGTCGCCATTTTGACCTCAATGATGGGCAATAAGTGGGAATTCAATTTAGTATAACGTTAAGATTGAAAACTGATCCCTGACAATAAATTCATAAACTTTCTTTTTTCTTTTTTTTTTTTTGTATCTTACCCTTATAGTTTGTAGTCGATGAGATTAACCGAGACATATTAAAAAAAAAATAAATATAGGTGTGGACAATCTCGTGGACGTCCACCAATGCTTTGGATAGGTTTTCAAGCGTCTATATTTTCTAATACATGAGAATTTGTTAAGAAATCTGAAGGTAGTAATATTTTATATTCGATAATTTGAAGCGTTGGACATACTTTTCAAATTAAATCTATTATTGAAATGTTAAAACAATTCACTAGTTTAATCAGAAATGAAATGTTTTCTGTTGGGTTGTATTTTCAATTAAAATTGTTAAAATATTTTGTTTTAATTTCATTTTAATTTAAGGTTAATCGTGTTTAAATAAAAGCAGTACTGCACAAATGGTGTAGAAATAAGGATGAAAATAAAAGTAAACAAAGAATAATATAAAAATAAACAAAAAGAAAGTAAGAGCATGAAATGAAGAGAAACGTTTGAAGATGAATGTAAAAACAAAAAAGGAAATACTTCGAAAGAAAGAAGAAAAAACGAAACCTCTGCTGGATAAAAAAAAAAAGCGAGCACTAGAAAAGGCACGCAGGCACGCATAAATCGAATGGAACGGATAAGGCCGGCACGCGTCCTCTCGTCGTCGCCGTCGTCGGCGGCTTTTAAAGGAAACGTCTTTGATATTCCCTCCACCGAGAGAGGAAACCACAAGAAAAGCGCTAATGGCCGATTTAAAATTACAAAAGATTTAACTAAAAAGACAAGAAAAAGGGAAGCGGACACTAAAGATCGAGGACGCCACTCACCCACTAAATGTTTTTCCTACCATTCGACAAGGAAAAGAACAGAAAAGGAATAAGTCTCATGGGGTTCGCATCTGTATGCGGTTTTCCGTGAGAAAATGATGAGAGAAACGTCAATGTATAAAGCCTTTGCATTGATTTACAAGGGTGTTCTCACTTATCAAGGCCATAAAAGACACTGAAAGATAAGTATTAAACGAATGTCCAATTGATAGTGAAATAACATCTGTATGGTTAGTGATGGTCTAAACCGGGAAGTGTTATGTAATTTAAATTGCCGACTAGACACGAATTATTTTACATCAGACTTGAAAATATCAAGGCTGTGGACAGCTGTGAATTACTCGTGCTGTATTGGGTTCAATAGCCGTCCATTTCTAGGGACTAAAACTTTGCTCATGGAATTTTCGTTTAGTTTAAGAAAGTTAAAGAGAGAGGAGGAAGCACTTGACAGTGGTTGCATCAAGACAAGTATTTATGGTAAATGTTTCAAAAGAAAATATCTATTAAAGGTCATGTTAACTCGCATGTACCTCTAATTGCATTTGTGTTCACGTCTCAGGACTTGCAGTTTCATGGCATTTCCAATCGTGAGAATTATCTTTTAATTTCTTAACGTTTGGTATTAATAATAAAAAAAAGTATATCATATTTTAATAATTCTAATCTTATATTGCGCGAAACACGAAAACAATATCTCAATGTGTTTATAATTACGTTGACTCCAACCATAGAACACATTAACAATGAATTTCAGAAACTACGACTTTCATAAAACAAGTATTGCAAGTGAATGAAAAACATATCTATGTCAGATATGAAGATAACTTTTGTAAAAATCATTATCGTTCTCGTAGGTTTCCTCCTAAATTGTTGTAGATGTTTTTTGTTTTTTTTTTTTATTTTTACTTTTCATTTTACTTACGCTTGGCAAGAAGTGATTCGCGCTTTTGTTGCTGTCTTCATGAAATTGTTCTTATCACAGAAATATGAAACTAAAAAAAAAAGATATACTATTTGATATAGAGAAAATGTACGAGAGGAAACATTGAGAGTATATATATATATATATATATATATATATATATATATATATATATATGTGGGGGGAGGTATGCGTGTGTGTATGTGTATATATATGTACACATATACATAGACACATATATGTCTATGTGCATATATATATATATTTGGATATATATATATATATATATATATGTGGATATATTATACATATATGTATATATTATATAAATATATATATGTACACACACACACACACACACACATATATATATATATATATATATATATAGAGAGAGAGAGAGAGAGAGAGAGCAGATAATACAGTTCGAATATAAAAAGATGGAAATTAAATAGTTTTATTTTTGAATTTAACATGGCACGGTTAATTGAATAAATATTGAAGAGTTATGTTTCTTTTCTGTCATGAATAATAAAATTATCGAAAAGTAAAATTTTACATACGTTTTATACTAAGAAGTGCATTACTTACTAATACCAAGAGACCACTCAAGGATAAGGCATAGTTTAAGGAAGGTGGCGAGACAATCTCAATCACGGCAGAACCTTTGATCTGATAATAATTCATTCACATTAGCCTCGAAAATGATCATGTTATAGTCAGTCAGGAAACAGACAAACAGTAATGTGTAGTAGAGACTGACAGCTCTACGTAAGAACCTCTGCTCATGGAATTTTTGTTTAGCTTTGGGCACAGATAGGGCAGAAGTCATGTTGATAGCAGTTGTTTCAGGTAGGCAAGTATTTGTTGGGAATGTAATCCGGGGAGGGACCATAGATTGGAGTTCAGTCGAACATTTACAATAAAAGTACGCTATAGCAGAGACAGACTCTCAACATCTCTTTTAGGAGAAAGATGGAGTATGGAGGCGAAGACGTCATCGTCTATTTAATTAAAAGACGGTTCTGTCCCCTGTCAAGGCAGAAAAAAATGCTATCCAGGGTGCAACTTTAGACGCGGCAAGGCATGCGATCTTACGTCGTAAAACGATCAACACTAAATATATTTTCAGGCAAATTCGTTGAAATATCTGTTAATTATGTATACGAGTAAAATTTAGTAAGAGTGCATTTACATAAAGTTTTGCTTTTATTTTTGTTAAAAATATTATGTTGTTTGTCTTTTATAATCTTAATTTAATTGTTTTTATCGTTTTTAAAAACTGTTGAAATATAGTGTATTATCGTTTAAGACGAGGTGGCATTTTCCTTCATATTTACGCCATCTAGCAGTACCTTACGTGGCCTATATTTCCTAGGCCAAAGATTAGGTGCTGCTCAAATGCACCGATTGCCAAAGATAAATATTTTAAAATAAACGTATTAAGATAAAAGCGCAACGGATGTTCTCAATGAATAAAACTATAATTAATTTAAAACCAATTTTCGTCAAAACTAATCCCGGGCAATGCCAGTTTGCCAGTAACTCATAATTCTAAAATACACTTTGGAACCACAGCCTTCTCTTTTTTTTTTTTAATTCATTTTTTGTTTATACTAGCGGCCGAACACGATTTCGTTAGCCTCAGCACCTATGGCTTCATATTTTTCTATTAAGCATCAGCAAGCCTCTGAATGAACAAAAGGTTGCCATAAGTGGGTAGGCGGACGATAAACTTCGTAATGTTTTGTTTGGTTTCTCCGTCCATAAAAAAGCATTTTAGAAAGCTACGTTCACGGCCGTCAATGGGACGGCCGCAATTCTTTTGTCCCTAACGTCTTGCCCTTTTCATGAAAACATTGCCCAGTTTCTGAGACACTGTTTACAATTTACGATGCGTCCAAAGTTTTATTTTAAGGGAACAAGTATAAAGCCAGTCTCTTTTTACATTTTTATTGAAAGAATATCATACACGAGAAAAGCATGTTGTGTATATATGATGATGATGATTGCAACGTCTTGTCAGACGAGTGCCACTCACTCAGACATTTAAAATCCATGAGCCCAAATGTCTGAGGGGGTATCTATACAAATATGATGTTACAGAGTTTGCAAGCACTCATTTATCCGCAATAAATACCATTTTTATATATGATATAATTCGAAAAATTGTGTCATCATGATTATAGTTCCATATATTGCTAACATATTACAAGAAAACAACAGTTATTCCTCAAATAACAATTAACAGAACAATACGAATTTATGAAACTATTTAACCCTTTATTCGCTTTCCTCCATTTTTAATCAAATAAATCAGCCTCCTATCAACAGAGGATGTTAATGTATGCACTTGCTGAGGTGGGATTTCAGAAGATACCTTCTTGATTCTCTCCCAAATGTATTTTTTACTATGGAATTGCTGCCCGTTTTCATAAACCTTCCTCTTCAGAATCGGGCAGATGTTCTCTGTCGGATTCAAATCCGGGCTCTGAGGTGGCCAGTCCATCAGACGTTCACCAGAGATCCCCTTGTCTGAAAGCCAAGCTTTTGTGAACCGAGAAACATGGCTTGGGGCATTGTTTTGTTGGTTAATTAGATTCTGATTGAGAGCATCATTTTGTGAATTCAACCAGGGCAATAAATTTGCTTCCAAAAACTTGCAGTAGTTCACAGAATTCATTTTGACACAGTCAGGGACAAGAAAAGAACCAACAATCTCACTTCCAATAATACCAGCCCAAATCATCACTCCTCCTCCTCCCTGTTGACGTCTTAATCGCAAGCGTGGGCTATTGCCATCCCTTGGCTCAACCCTCGGGGCTCTCGAGGGTTGCTCTGGCCTCGTCAGTTCAGAGACCATTTTGAAAATTGGTTTTTAAATATTTAGTGGCTCATGCTTGTCGCTTCTGACAGTTTATATTACTCAAAGAGGACATTGTGTCTGTGTTCTCTTGTCGGCTATCTGTTTCAAAATCCAATTTCGGATCCTTTTAGAGATGCCAGACACTCCTGCACAGTCGAAAATAGCTTTGTTTGTGCTGTGTGGGTTTGCTAGCAAACTCCTCTTGATTTTTCTAATATCTCGTGGTGAAGTCACATTTCGTCTGCCAGTTTTATGCTATTTTTCCATCTTTGCCGTCAATGGCGAAACCTTTCACAGTTAGATGATCTCGTTTCAAAATATTCGAAATTTCCAATGTAGACTTATTTGCAGTAAGAAATGTTACAATTTCACCCTCCTCCCTATCTGTCAACATCTTTTCTTTAGCCATTATCAATAAATTAAGATTACCTGCATAACCGTTTAGCTCACCTGAAAAGTGGAAAATGTCGAACTATTATTAAATTCTGGCTTTTATCGTAAAATGTAGTAATGGAACCAACCAGAATGGCAACCAGAAAATGATGGAAGAGTCCAAAATGAAAAATAAAGCAAAATTAATAAAGAAAGTGAGAAAAAATAGGTCTGCAAACTTTTTTGACCCCCACTGTATATATATATTGATATGACATCATATAAAGTTAGTGCAAGAATAACGTTGTTTTTTACTGCTCAACTTCAGATATCATAAATTCTTCATAATACACATCATTAATCGAAAGTACAATTATTAGAATCTATATATTTTTGCACACAAGAAACAAGTTTATTTATTCTATTACCATAGCAATCCGGAGTTCTGGAAGGAATGCAGTCATTGAAGGCCGATTCGGCATCATTTTGACATTTGAAGCATTTTTCACGCGAGAACTTCTCGAGATAGTTGAAAAACGATAATCTGTGTATGAGAGATACGATGAATAAGGCGGATGAGACAGAGATTCCTAGCCCAAGCAGGGTCAGTTGAGCAACATGCGGGTAAGCATTATCATAAAGGAGAATTGGTCCCTGAGTGTTGACTAATATTGGGCAAATACCCTGGAACTGTTGGTGCATTTCCTCAATTAGTTCGTAATACTTCGCCGCCGTAGTCAATTCGCTCGGATTCAAGAAACTGAGATGGATTAGACCAACTGCATACCACCCAACAGTCACCAACACCTTTTTTTGGGGGGGAGGGGGAATTTCTGCTTCAGTAAGTGTTGTGAAGCTTCCCGGAATCCAACCACTGTGTCAAGTGTTGCCATTTTTCGTAGAGGATCTACTTCTCATAACTGATCACAATCCGCTCGAGAAATAGGTCCTTTTTGTTGCGCAGAAGGAGCGAAGAAAACTACCCAAAACGACGATTTTTTTGATAATCGTTCAATTCATGCGGCACACATTTGTCCAACTTCTTTGACTTCCCTATTTCCTTTAAATCGCAGACGAATCTTGAGTGGTCCGCCCGCAGTTTAACAGCAACCTCTCATCTGGGTTTGCGAGGATCCGTTTCAATTAAGTCTTTCAAATGTTCGTTATCAACCGCAATCGGCCGTCCGCGACCGTCTTCCTCTTTGAGGCTCTCGTTACCATTGCGAAATTTCTTGAACTACTGTTGTGCCACACGTTCGTTAGGGGTTCCTGGACAAAACGCATCATTTATATCACGGGCTATCACGGCAGTTTTCGGTCCCTTTTGAACTAGAACAAGTAAATCGTGCGGATTGGTATTTTGTCCATGCTGTCGAAAAGCTTGCAAAAAATGAATGAAGAGATCCAGAACGGTAACGAATAAGACGATACGAGAGAAAGCGAAAAACGTGATTGAAACTGATATATAACATAGCTATATATATTTTTGTGATTAATGTAGTATATATATATATATATATGCATATATATATATATATATATATATATGCATATATATATCAATTAACTTATTCAGAAATAATATGGAAAAGTAACACATGTGAGAAAACGGTACTGTTTTTTCACAACATAATAATTGAACATTAATTATTTTTCATATTTACAAATACTAGTGTTTCATGCTTACGGAATCATCGGTGTAGAGGAAAATTTCCTGCCGGTAAAAAGCCACCGTTTGCCCCATTTGCTAAGCCTTTTCCTTAAATGATTGGTAACAGTGAAAATTCGACAGAAGTTGATTAGGTAAGCGAACAGCTCAACAAAACTTGTTTATATTGAACTAGTCAACGATCCCATGATAGTCAACCGGAAGGGACGCCCTTGTCTATAGTGTTTCACATACGGTTATTCTAGGAAGTAAATTTCACTAATAGAGAGTGAAACGGAAATTATTCACGTTGATTATATTAAGACAAGTTTTAGTTATTGATGTTTTTAATTGTGGTAGGTAACAGTTCCGTCGAGCACTAGCCATGAGAGTAAAGATAGAGCACAAAGAGACTATAATGTTTTTGGGGGGTATATGTAATAGCGAAGTGAAAACGACATGATCCACTAGATACCGAAGTCGGTGTTGTATCTTATAAAAACAGAAACCGAAAACCTAACTAGTACTCTGTAACACTGGCTTGCACTTGTCTTCATTAGTTGTTGTTGAAATAATAAAAATAATACAAGTGTTAACCTTTAAAAGGGAAGAACTTTATTTGTTTTTTTTTACATTTTGGGGTGAATACACCTCATTTTAATAATGTTCACCGGCTTCATACGTGTCGTTGGTTTCGGGGCTAAGAGTTACTGCCTACTCGCCTGTCTAGGGATTGCTTAAGGAGAAAGAGAGAGGGAGAGAGGGAGAGGGTGGTGATGAGTGACTCTGGATAGCAGTTCCTGGTTTGTGTCCGGTTTTTGAGAAAGAGAAAGAGAGGGGTTAAGAGACAATTATTTCTTGTGAAATGGTATTATTTTCGTCCTACTTCTTTGCTTTTGGGTGTGACTCAGGTCAGTCCTACAACTTCATCAGATCTGGTAATAGTACTCCATCTTTGCACGTAATTAACTCTTTCTATATGCAGAGAATTTCGTCCGCGGTTAGATATCATCTAAAGAGGCAGAAAGATCCAACTGTATTTCCAGCCACCTAGGCAAAGGATTTGATCTAAGTTTACAATTTCAGATCATGGTTAAATGTTAATACCGTTCAAAGCAGGCTGCTTCTTCAAGATCCAAAACAGAAGTACGGCACACCAGGTTGAGTACAGACTGGTGGAAACCTGCATGAGAATCCCAGACGACATTCACTGGTTTGATTATTAGTGAGGAAAAATATACAGCAGCTCGACACTAACAATACAACAGTCACACTGATTGCCGAGGACGTATCATTGATTCTTGCAAACAAGATTAACTCAAACCGCATTCTGTATTTACAAAAAGAAAACTAATAATTTGCCAGATAGTCTTCTTTAATTAGAAATAAGAACTCGGTATATTCATGGGGTAAAGAAGTGTCCATCTACTGATGCTGTAGCATCGTTCACCCTAACAAAATATGGAAATACTAGCGGGCAACACCGAGTCGATACAGCATATAAACTATACATAAAGAAGAAGCGTAATATTCATCAATTGTCTATAATGAACTCCGTTGATATATGACATGAAAAAACTTAACGACTCCTTACACCATACGCATTCTATTCTAATATGAAAATAGACGCTAGAAATGAAAATAACTAATGAATTCTTTGGTAAGGAGTTCTAATTACGGA
>NC_136490.1:45213129-45220629 GCF_053919585.1 Euprymna scolopes | reverse complement strand
ATGATATCTTAAAATCTATCATAACCGGGCCAAAATTGAAAAAACTCGTTAAACATTTCATACATTTATCTTTAATTCGTTCATATCTGTGTCAAGTTGGTAGAGTGATAACGTCATCAGATTTGAATGCTACAGTTTTGGTTTCGGTTTCTATTTATATTTGTATTTATGACCGGGCAAAGCCGGGTTTCTTCCCCTCCTCCTGTATATACATTTTAGTGTTGAGACGAGTAATTGGAATAGAAATTGGGCATCGTAAAAATCGGAATATTTGAGGGTATCGGAAAAATTTGTATCGATTTCCGATGTCAAAACGATTCTTTTAATTGTCTTTTGTATTTGATTTTGTTTCAAGCTAAATATTCCATTGCTGGCAATTATGACCAAATTATAAATATTTATTGATAATAAACCACCAGTGAAGCTAAAATCGATAGCTCGTCAACCACAAGTACGTATTTGCTAATTAGGAAATAATTTGCACATTTAACATGTGTGTTTTTACGGAAATCAGTGAAAAAATGCAACTCTATAGTTAAATATTTTAAGATTTATAATGAATCGGAATCAGAATTGGTAACTGTATCGGAATTGGGAATTTAGTACGGAATCGGTAATTGTATCGGAATCGGGAAAATATTGGAATCGTCCCATCACTAATATATATATATATATATATATAAATATATATATATATATATATATATAGAGAGAGAGAGAGAGAGAGAGAGAGAGAGAGAGAGAGAGAAAGAGCGAGCTTGTGTGTGTGCGTGTGTGTGTGTGCGTGTGTGTGGGTGGGTGGAGGATAAAAAGGAGAAACAGCTTATTGTTATTCTCGTGTCCAGGATGAGTTTCCTAATAGTCAATTTCCTTTCCATGATTTGTCCGATCATAGGACAACGATCTCAAATTGGCATCAATACACTTTTACTTGATCTGAACACAAATACGTAGAAAGACAAAAGTGCTGAAACGATAGAAAGAGTAATGTTATTAAACCGCTTTTGAATACGCAAAATAGATGCTTGTTTTCCGTCATTATTAAGTCGATCAGACACCCAAAATGCGTGAAAAAAATTGTTTTCTACTTAGAAAGTTACGCAATCCATCGCTAATTTCATTGGAACAGTGCCCTTATTTGAACGTGATAGAATATATAATATCGCAAATAAGGAATTAAGCAAGCAACTTTCATGTTTGTAAGAAAAAAAAATGCTCTCTACTATTTTGGTAAAAGTATACATGTCTCTATGTATAAGTTAAATGGTAATTTAAATCAATTTATTTGGCCTGACTAGGGTACCAAGAATAAGCTTAGTAAACCCAAAATGCCAGAATCCTCGCAGCGTGTCCGAGTATTTTTTAATAGTGTCTTTTCAGAGAAGTACGATAAGTTGGTTGGTTTGTTGGGTGTGATTGTTTTACGGCATATAAGCCCTTTTCAGGTTATTTAATGCCAAATCCAAAGATTTAAGAAAAACATTTTAATAGAATATATTTGTTTTTAAGTCGGTTTCTATTTAACCCATAGTTGGGACCCTACCAGGTACTACCACTCCGGGTCAGAATGGATCTGGAAGCAATAGTAATTAAAGGGTGGATCCACACTCCCCAAACCCCGCAAGCTGGGACCTCACCACTGGATATAGTTTAAGGGCATATCCAGGACCAGTACGATAAGGTCGTTTCGAATGTAAAACTTTCTATTATTTTTTTTTAACTGAAAACAGTTCAAAAGTTACGAAGTTTGTGCTTAAGAGTTTTTTTTTTGGGGGGGGGGTAGTCACTATCATTGTCAATGCATTTTTGGCAGCGATGAAAGGTGGATATACATGTATGTCTGGAGCACAATTTGTCATACGAGACATCCAAGTATATAAAATGGTTATATTTCCCACGTGATCTATCACAAATAAAAACAAGAGAAACAAAACATACCGAAGTAAAAGCACTAAAATCCCCCTTAAAGGAAGAGACAATTATTTTCATTCCCGCCAATAATGATAACATCATACATTTAAGCATTACGTCATAAAGAAAAAATCGCTTTGATGTATTACGAAACAGATTACGCACGATTCTTTCACATCTCCTCGGTTTAAAACAAATAGAATCTTCCTGAACCTGCAAGTATAATTAATAAAGGTTTATGAGTAAAAAAGCACAAACGTATGTTGAACTTATTAAAACTACGATTTGAATAGGTTTTGACTACAAGTTTGTTTTATAAAAAATAAAATGTCACTATCAGCATTACTTCTCGATGAGCATTATAATAGAAAAGCAGTATCAATTATTTTGTTTTACCTTGTGGATACACACGCATATTTATTACTATAAATAGAGACTATTATAAATTTATTGTATACATGATACATTTGTACAGATCCAATTTATTTGCAGAATAAAATCCAATTCACATTACAAAAGAAAATCTGAAGAGTTAGCAATCGTTCAAACGTACATATATTAAAGGAAATACAACATATCTCTATGCAATTATATATAAATATATATACATATTATATTAGGCACATAATATATATATTCATATAACATATCTCTATGCAATTATATATATATACATATATATATATGTATTTATATACATACATGTATTAGACGGATAATGTATATATATACACATATATTATATTAGACACAGTATATATATACACACACACACACACATATATATATATATATATATATATATATATATATATATATATATATATCGGCGTATAAGGTGATCGTCGAATAAGACTAGGTAAAAAATTCGAGCAGATTTGAATAAATTTAATATATATATCGGTTGTATAGGAAGACTGCTAAATCACGAAACCCTGTTTTTTTTTAGCCGAGGCTAGAGATTGCAACACACCGTATCTTATGAAATATTGTTTTTTTAAAGATGATATTTTAATTTAATGGTCGTCCTATACGCCGCTATTTACGGTAGTGTGTGCTTCAGAGAGAGAGAGAGAGAGAGAGAGAGAGAGAAAGATAGATAGAGTGTGTGTGATAATAAATTAAAAGTGGATATTTGTTTAATATATTTTTATTTATATGAAAAATGACTAGAGAAATGCAAACATATCTCAGCTATTCCTTCGCCGCTGATAAAAACCGACGAGTTAGGAAAGTCCACTCTACAACAACATCATGCTGATCCCCACAATCAGCAAGGTACTTAAATGTGATTTATATTTTTTGGCGAACAGCTAATTCGTTGAGCAATTGAATATGTTTCATAAAAAATGCACGCATTGAAATTAGCTTACAAAATGAACATACATGCACAAATTAAATTCTCACAAAATACGACCTTTGCAACGGCTTTCCGCACGGATACAATTTAGACAAATATACTGCTTTTCGTCTGTCGGTCGTGTCATTTTTGTTTGCCCGGTTTTCTATTCATGCTCACAATTCCTTGAAATTTTATTTCTCCCAATTGACATCTTTTTGTGAGCTCCTTCCGAAAGCAGATGGAGAAAGGGTGCATAAATTATGCACAGCAACCAGCAGCAGACTTATTACAAACGCTTCATTAGCAATCACTTATTTCTGTACGATTAGCCTCTACCCGCTTGTCGTTTAAAGCTAATAATATTCGTGTCAAAGAGACGAGCCATATGGTCTGAAGAAAAGGGCTATGGTGCAAAAAAAAAATAGAAAGGAAAAAAAGGGGGCTAGAGCTATAAATGACGAGAAATGATCTACAACAAAGTTGCTCTTTCTTGGAACATATTTGTTAGCCGTGTATCTAGGGACTTCGACAGGTACGGGTATTTATCCCAACCGGTTATTGACCCCCATGAATATATAGAGGCAATAACTGTCCGTCTTTATAGATTGTTAATAATCATTGCCATTATTGTTAGTAGGAATAATTATTATACGCATGCAATATCGTCACCAGCGAAATCTGCTGTTATTTGGCCGTAGAAAAAACGTTACGTTAAATGTACGTGATCGTCATTATATTTTTTTATTTACAAAGGCGTTATCACTTATCAAGTTTCTGAGAATAAGGGTTAATGAACGTAAGGTGGAAGTATAGTAATGTTTAATGTTGGTTACAATCTGATTATTTAAGGGGACAGTTCAACGAGAACTTATTTACATTTAAATTGAAAGCTACCATATTATAGTCAGTGGAGAAGCCGACCAGCAGTACAGTGTCCTATAGGCCAGGAGTTGTAGAAAAGTTGCTTTGTTCGGGGAATCTACGTTTAGATTCAGGAAAAGATGGAGAGTGTGGAAAATTGCTGATAGTGATTGATGATTGGATAGATAAGAAAATAATGTCAGTTTTCATTCCTAACTTATTAATGATTAGCGGGAGTACCCGGCGTTGCCCGGGTGTTTGGAGGTGTGTATGTAGGAGAGGGTGACCCTGTTTTAATATTATATAAAAAAACATGATGTTAAAAAAATGAAAAAAACAAAACAAAACAAACAGGAAAAATAGGTGTAAAAGAGGAAAAAGTTAAGGTAGGAAGCTAGCTTTGAACCCGGAGCATCGAGGCTAAGGCGACAAAAAAGCATGAAACGTTAGCTTTACGTGAAAGAGACATACAATTGCGGACGGATAAAATTAATCCTTTGAAACACTTGCAGGTGGTTTAAACTATCGTCAATGATTTCTAGGTCAAGCATGACGTCCTTGTCGTAGTAGCTGGAGGAGAGAAAATTAAGGAACGATTTTTTCGGCACCCCTCCTTGTAGAAAAGGGTCTAGTTTAGGGTGAAGTAATTAATGTTTTTGGCCAATTTTTCGATATTTGTCGTTCAAGATATCCCACTTCAAAATGATAATAATCTCGTGAAAATCCGTCGCCTCTGTCGAAAGTTTCTGCGATACATACAAACATACATACATTCATACATACATACATACATACATACACACATTTTCGCTTTATATATATATACATATATATATATATATATATATATACATAAGCCAAAACTGTAACGTCCTACTCATATTATCTATCATTAAGAGTTACAAAATTTATTTGACTTCGAAGATTTTGTAGTCGGTGAGTGAGTTGTTTTTTTCGAATACGGTGTATAAGACAAACGTTACAGCCAACGTGTACATCTTCCGCAAAGCGATCTGAAATACACGTAACAATTAACATCTGTTTAAGTACGGTGTTCCAGAAATAAGTTGTGTGAGGCAAATTTATACAATGATTTTAATATCTCCTACTAACTTATATATAAAATGCGCAGCGATTAAGACAATGTATTTTAACCGGATGATTAGCGAAGTTCGACAAACGTGAGATGCTTAGGAAATACTGTGCATAAAGATTACCATTATCTCTATAAAGACATTTGTGAGACATTTGACAATTAACACATTGTGCTTTAAGTGAACGCTTGAGGATGAGGTATGTTGTCTGTAAGCGTAATATTCAATAAATATGGCGTATGATGAAGAACTGATACATGCACTTTTTATATTATCCATAAAGTTAAATGTGAGATTGGTTATAATAAACACATCGTTGTGTAAACTGATGCTTGATGACGTGATGGGTAGATTGTATGTAACTAGTGTACGTGTACTAGATTATATAGCTCAGTTTACACATTTTTTTATGTGTAAGTTGTTTAAAAAGTGATTTAGTTACTTGAATTTAACGAGTAAAATGGGTAAATTCTACGCTGTAAAATTCAGATACAAATGATTGTAGATGATTCGAATTTTATACGAGGCATAAAATATTATATACAAGCCTAGGTGTCCGACATAGCCTGGGTGTGTGGAGGTGGGTGGGAGAGTGTTTATCAAGCAAAAAAAAAACAAAAAACAAAAAAAAGCAAAAAAAAAGAATAGGAGTAATAGACAGGCTCGAAACCGTAACGCGAAGGAGTAAAATAAGGTCAACAAAAAGCAAACGGTCTTATCAATGCCTTTACCGCGATTGTGACGTCGTGAGGAGTCGACATAACGCCTTTTATCCGACAACGTTTGACCAAGGTTTGAATGACTTGCAAAAATTCTTTTATCGGGTACAAACAAATCATAAGGAAAAAAGTACCAGTTTACCTGAATGTTTGTGATCGTGTGTGCTTGTTAGTTTACAGTTAAGAAACGGAAGGCAAATATTAAAATATCGAGGCAATCCCATCTAAATAAAAACCAAAAATAACATATTAAAAACAAACGTGAAATATTTGTCCACCAGATGCAAACAACCAATAAATTTTAAAACAAGAAATAAATACGTGTTTCACTTACGGGCAGAAGGGGGGAACAACTGAATTTCAAGGAGACCAAGCAATAAAACCAGGAAATAAGCTATTACGCTATTCTTGTCATTGGATTGATTTTGCTTATGTTGAACACTGTTTGAATATTTAATGAAAATCTATACATCTATAAAAGTGAACGTGTCTGTCTGTCTGTGTGTCTGTCTGTCTGTGTACATTTCCCTACGCAATAACTCTGTCAATGTTTAGTCTATAGACTCGAAATTTGAAATACCGGGTACTGAGATTTGGGAAAATCGATGTGACGCGTGCCAGCCAGAAATTTGGCTGTTAAGGGGTCAAATTTCAACGATTTGACCTTTAAGAACTCTACCAAACTCCTCCGACAATTTTGGGTCTACACCCTTGAAATTTTTGATATAGGTTCCGTGGACATGGATCTAACGTAATAACTTGATTTGAGGCCAAAACAATAAATTTTCAGGGGTCATAATCGGGGTCAAAGTTTAAAAAATTACCCCCCTTTTTTTTTGCTCAGCATACACCTCTAAACACCCGGGCAACGCCGGGCACCCACGCTAGTCTTATATATAAAAGGCTATATGTCTGTTTGTTCGTCTCAATATCTTAGAACTTTATCTTCCACAAAACATCAACTCGCAGAGCGGCGTTAGGGGCTTCAAATGTTTGAATTTTACGAACTGATATTTTAGGGTTTATGGTCGGTTAAAATAGTTGTTAATGATTCAACAATAGGTAAAAATTAAAATAAAAAAATATATACGGTTTTTACATTTATCTTAATTTATTTTTATTTTTTTTAATTTTAAATCAATAATTGTCACATTCGTACAGGGGTAACATCATCAACTTTGAATAATTAATAATCGATTGAGCTGATTGTGATGGCACTCAAATTATCCTTTTATACGTTTGAAATCATGATTCTCTAATAATATATACAACATCTGGATGAATTAAAATCTGGATTATCTTTAAGCATATCTTATGCTGGGCAAAGCTGATTGCCCTCCCGCTAGTCTAATTGATAAAACTCGCTCTTTTTGCCTTTATGTCTGTCTCCATATTTTAAAACTCTATCTCTTACAAAGCTAAAGGTTGCAGCCGGCGCTAGGGGCTGCAAATGATTAGAATGTGCACGGACTGTTATTTTATAAAGACCTTAGCCGGTTAAAATAGTTTTGAAAAGGTCAAAAGTGAGTAAAAATTGAAAAAGTCGTTATACATTTTGTACATTGATCTTAAT
>NC_136490.1:45180629-45203129 GCF_053919585.1 Euprymna scolopes | reverse complement strand
TTCGTAGTAGAAATTCGCCAGGTTAGTTTAAGATGTTTTTTGTGTGCATGCCATGCTATAGATAGTAATGTTGGAGGTACCATCAGATGTTGCTGAAGCAATGTTTTAATATTTAAGTTGTCCGATACAGCGTAAGCTCTTGAAATGTGCATGTGTCAAATAATACAAATTCCATTGTTAATTTATTAGCAATGTTGATGAAGGAATATAAAGCCGAAATTTAATCGGTTAGAATCACCAAAACAAGTGAATGTTTCTATTAATAAATTCGGCAAACTAAATAAAAAATTTTCATGTGTCATTTTTATTATTATCTCCGTATATATATATATATATATATATATATATATATATATATATATATATATGTATGTATATACGAATATATGTATGTTTATACGTGTATATATACATATATTCGTATATATATATATATATACGAATATATGTATATTTATACGTGTATATATACATATATTCGTATATATATACATATATGTATATGTATCCATATATATATATATATATATATATATATATATATATATATATATATATATATATATATATATATATATATATGGTGAGCAAAAAAAAACCAGAGGGCATTCAATTGTTTTTTTTCTGAGCATTTATCAGTCAACGGAGAAAAAAGGGCCAAATACCCTAGTGTTTTGAGGTGATGTTTTGAATATAATAAACTAGTTATGACCAAAGTATCATTTCATTCGGAGAAAACATTAAGAAACGGGACCTAATTAGAGTTGGGGCCGGTTTTATTGGATCACCATATATATATATATATATATATATATATATATATATATATATATATATATATATATATATATATATATATACTAGCAGAATTACCTGTGGTTGACTGGGTTCAAAAACAGCCTACAGGAAATGGACTATGATAGTTTATGAAAAGGAGAACGTTGTAAAGAGATAGGTTTTCATACTAAAAAAATTTACCCTAAGTAAAATATGATAAAAGTAAAGATAATTTTCGCGAAAATATATATTTTTTTTTATATCAACTGTGTTTCCATCCGTAGCCAAGAGTGACAAACAAAATGAGGTGTCCTTACAAAGAAAAATGTTATATATATAATAATATAAATATACAAGAAATAAATGTTACCACAGTCAATAAAAGTTACTTTTATGGTAGAAAAGTTCATTGGTTTGTATTTTTAAGTAGTTTGTAAAAAACTTTGTTTTTAATTCACGAACCGGTTAAAAAAAATCAAAATGGCAGCAACTTTGAAATGGACAGCCCTGTTTTCAATCTGAAAGAGGGAGACCTGATCATTCTGTGTTAACAATTTAAGCGAGTTCCGTCAACATCGGGAATATTTATAAACATATTTTAATGGTTTTCGTTATTTCTTGAGGAATAATCGATTATGCCATGTGTAGTTTATATGAAATTCATTTAACTAGTTATTGCCTCAAATTTCGTTTGAATTTCGGTTCGTTGAAATTATTAAAGAGCATTACGAACTATTTGAAAAAAAAATCATTAACTTTTATTGACTACTGTAACATTTATTTCCTGTATATTCATGTGTTCGGGTAGTCGTTTGTTGGCTTTTCTGCTAAACATTCTTACTACATAATATCGACAAAATATCGAAAATCAAAGAAACAAAACAGTTTTGAAGGATAATGAAGCTTTACTTACTTTAATAAAATAATCCAAAAGCAAAATCGGATATTAAAAAAGTAATCACGTAATTACTTTAGTTTTTTAAAGCAAAAAATCGATATAAATATGAATAAGAAAAAATGGCGTCCTTTTCAAGCAGAACAGCGTCGTTTCAGTTTTACAGTATTGGACAGTGTAGTATTGCGCCGTCGGATTCAGGGTTGTACTAGTGTAATGTAAAGAACACGCAGAAAGGGTTGTAATGAACTGAATTCCTTCTAGTACACTGACAAAAAC
Source organism: Euprymna scolopes (assembly GCF_053919585.1). NCBI lineage: Eukaryota > Metazoa > Mollusca > Cephalopoda > Sepiida > Sepiolidae > Euprymna > Euprymna scolopes. The sequence goes on along the minus strand of NC_136490.1, from coordinate 45,201,178 downwards.
GATTAAACAGATATATAAATAAAAATAAAAAGGTTATGTAAATGTTTTTAAAAAGGCACGCAATCATGTGAGCAGGATGTTTCCTTTCTTTGACACGATAACAAGTAACAAGTACCGTTCTGTTTTTTTTATTATTTATCTATTTTCGAAAGAGTGGCACGTGCAAATGGAGAAGGAAAAAAACAGAGTTAAGCAAAATTTGTGTCGAGAATGATCTAAAGTTCCGATTTTTTTTGGGGGGGGCTTTCACTTTAATAAGAACGTGAATACATGAGGTGAATTTATTCGACACAATATGATTCAACTCAAAAAAATAAATAAAAGCTAACGTGAATTAAGATTAAATTTAAGGCGTTATTGTGGACCCTCACCCCCTGTTAAACTTTGTGACCTATTTACAATCAATGGAAGTCAGGCACGAACGAACAACGCGAAAAGAAATAATTGTTATCTTTACATGTGTTCTTGGCGTTGGGTAGACTTTCTACAAATTGCATTTTTTCCTTTGAGTTTTCTACTTGTGAAAAGTATTCCCACGGCAATGGTTCCCTTCGGATTAAGGCATTAGCTTCTTTACCTCTAAGACCAACATATATTTTCTGTAAACAGCCCCTATAAACAGTTATACTTAATTAATTAATTAATAATATGCAGTCCCTTCATAAGGTTCTTTATATCTTAATAACATTAATTCCATACCATTAACTATTATGATCGTGCAACGTCTGGTCGTGATATGTGGGGAATATTTATTTACAAAATCATAGATTAAAATCTATTATTTTTCTAATAAATATTTTCCACATATTAGAGACGAAATCAATATTGATTTGAAATTGATGGCGTTTTAAGAAGCATTAAAGCAGCACAAGCACGATATTAAACTTCAAATTGAATCTGAAGATATTAAACTTCCATTGAATTTGGTAGACATTAAACTCCTATTTAATTTGAGTTAACTATTTGTCCTGGGGGTATTTTTCTAAAATCTAATATTATAGGTAATTTACCGAATTAGATTCATAGAAGGTAATTTTATCTCACTAATGCAACGAAAAGATTTGTATAACAATAAACTTGGTGAAATTTATTTTATCCACCCCGTTTTCATATTCTGTTATCGTAAATTCGGCAAAAGTCTCTGAATTCAATTTTGTCCTTGGAGTATTTTTGTAAAACCTAAAATCATAGACATTTTCCCGATTAAATTCATATAAGATAGTTGATCAAAACTAGAAAATAGATTCTAAAGCAAAATATAATAGTATTATGTATTTTTTCCTTAAATGGTATAGAGGTTATTATTATCTATTATTTTCATTTACAAAGGGTCACCAATTATCAAGGCCCGAAGGCAACACGAGGATAATTGTTATAGGGTGAACGTAGTCATTTGGTCAACACTGTAGTATTCGTTGTGAATTTGGTATGCTTGGGAATTAATTTAACCCGTCATGTCCCGGTATTCTTAATTTTAGGTATATTTTCAATCAGTTTTTAAACACTACAACATAGCATACGGGAAATGTAGTTTTGAAAATGTTGAAATATTATTCAAAATACATAATCCCTTTTGCATGAAATAAAACGATGTCCACTGTTGATAAAATAACATGAAAAATATGGCACAGCTGCAAGGCAAATGGAAATAACGTGCAATTTACATGAATTAGGCTAGTCATTATTATTTCCCATTTGCTATTTTCACAACGATCATTGCAAGCAATCTGACAATGATAATTTGTGGCCCTATATGGAATCTGGGTGATAGTAGATATTTACATGCTGCCCGCCTCAGCATGGTGTGATCCAAGGTCAGAAAGTGGGGTTGTCAAACCAGCACCCCTAAAGGAGGAGCACTCTGACCTAGCAAAAAGATTGTCTGCCCATCCTCATCGGTATTGATCAGTAGGGGAATCTCAGGCAACACGCGATAAACTTGCCTAACGTGAAACCAGGTGGCAAAACCTGGAAGGCTAGACCTTCAGGTCATACCCAGGCGGCGTACCTCAGTCCTACAGGCATTTGGTCAGTTCCAGGTCCTGAATCTGTCGAGCTGATTATCAAGAACGGATTCCTTGCTTATACTTTCTTACTAGTTGCAAAGCAGTCGAAGCAGCAAAGAGGTGCATCCTCCAACATAAAATAATAAAAAATTATATATTTGTGATAGGATGTCTGAATGAGTTATAAAATCTTCTATGCGTTACTGTCTTTGTAACGTTGCAGTTACAAACAAACAAAGGAAAGACATAAATTAAAAAAATTAAAATCCGGATCGGCAACTTTTCCTTTTTAACAAAAACCTTTATTAACCTTCCCCTCCCGTCTCGATACTACTTGAAAAGTCTCTCGCTACTACGGGTAATCTAACCTTGCTAACATTTCTCCTTCCTCCGACCGCTTTCCACCCACAGCCGGCCCATTCTCGTTCTCGATTTTACACGGCCATTTTCTCTGACCCACAATTTCCCTTCTATCGGAAAACGTGGTGCCTTTTTTCTCTTTTTCTTATCGCGCCAATTCGCGCACACTTCCTAAGTTGTATATGCGCGTCTGCCTGTTACTGCTTTTGCTAATCTATTTGCAAGTTAGCCATCCTTCGCTGCTATTTATATTTTCCAACGCGCCCCTCTGTGCTAGGTTACACTCTGAGAACGATTCTGATTCATGGGAGGATTGAATGATCATAGGAAAGATACGATTATAGCAAAACCCGTACAAAAAGTAGTACATAATGTCTAAAATGATAATCTTATGACACCAAAACACATTCTACACTAAATCGTTGAATTGATCATAACATTATAGAACAATATTATAAAAATCGTATAATAGTAATATAGTCTCGGCTTCAGATAATCAAATATTATATATCCACAAATAACATCAATGTTTTGGTAAACCAAACTGTGCATTTGCTATTGTACTATAATACAATAGAAGTAATAGTATTTTGCGCCTTCAGATTAATACAAACTTTTAGTAATAGAAACAGTGGAGCAAACTTAATTGAGCATTAAATGATTAAAAAAGCAACTTAGAAAAGAGTCACAGCTTATCAAGGCCCTGATACAACTCGAGGACAAGGGGTAATGAGTGTAGGGTAGTAAATGGGACAATGTCGTAGTAAATAATTAGTAGTGTAAATTCGGTAAATTGGATTAAGGGGACGGATCACGAAGAAATTTTTCACGTTATACTTTAAGACGACCATATTGTAGTCAGTTGGAAAGCAGAAAAACGGAACAGAGTTCTACAAGCGTGCAGTGCTTAAAAAGAAACTTTCTTCATTGAATCTAATTTTAGGTTTAGGCACAGATAAAAGGAGGAGGAATTATTGATGGTGGTTTTAGCTAGACGAGTGTTTTTGCGATAGTCGGGCATAGGGGGGCCATAAATCGGAGCTTAGACAAGCACTTGCCATGAAAATAACGATTAACAAGACACCGGGTCGCGACGTTTCTTCTGTGGAGAAGAGGTTACAGGGAAAAGAAAATCGTAACTTCCACTAGGCTCCGAAGTCTATTTTGAACTCTATCAAGGCAGGTTAAACTGTTTCTAGCTGCTCTTGCCCAGATGTGGCAACATCAATCCATCATAGGACGTACTTGACTCATACAGGTAAATAATTGCATCAGCAGTGTATATCTACTGGAGCAGTAGAATTATCCCACCATTTTTCATACAGTCTTTAGAACGGATTTGATGTACGTGTTCCATTTCAGATCAGGAGTAAAAGTCCGACCCAGGAGCTTGTAAAAATAATGAGCCTCCCCAAGACGAGGGGAATTCATTTCAATTGATGCCAGACCTGGATAAGATAGTTGATGATGGAAAAATAGAAACTCGGTTTTAGATGCATTAAAATTTATCAGTCAGCTCTTTTCCCCCATTACACCATGTGCTCAAGATCATGGGAGATCATTGCTATTGATCAGAAAAAGAGTTTGATCACTGATGAATCTCTGAGGGACTCCAGCATTAATACTTTGAACTTCTGATGTCTGCCAATTAGCCCCTACTCTTATGAACCTATCAGAGAGAAATGATTTAATAATTGAAATGACATTTCCAGCTATACCGTAGCTGGGGATTTTGGTAAGTAGAACTTCACGCTATAATCTATCAAAGGCTTGTTGCGTTACCAGGACGTTTATCAATCAAGTAACTTTCTCGCGGTAAACAAAACAATAGAATATCTAGGATGTTACAAAATTAGAATATATTCGATAAAGTAAGGAATACTATAATGACTCATGAACCAGATCAGGATAAAAATGAAAGATAACAAGACATAAAGGAGGTGGATAATGAAAATAGTAAAATAAACTACAGAACATCATATAACACGGCTCTAAAGGAAAAAGAAATGTAGGGAATAAAATAGGTATAAAATAAAGATGAGAATAAAAAGAATAAGGCGGGAGATTCGCTACTCTTATTATTATTACGCGGAGTCGGATGGTGAAATCCGACACCGACCCCGATTCCGATTCCTTGAATTCCTCATATGCCGACTCCGACTCCTTTGATATCTTAGACTCTGACTCCGACTTCGACTTCCGACTCCGACTCCGACTTCCGACTCCTTGACCCCTATATGGAAATCTATTCTGCAGATCCATATACCATACTCCCACACCTATTCAGCATGTATTTTATAATTACTTTTCATGGCTATCCTTTTTAAGTTTAACATTCACTTGTATGATAAATATACTCACATATACACTCTACCAGCTTTATTTATTTAATTATTTATCTATTTTACGTTAACTCATAACAAGGCATATCATCATTTGGACACAAAAGGCTACTTTTTGAGACCATGTCTAGGAAAGATTAGCAAGATATCAGTTTATGTTACATTTAAACTTCTGCATATCAGTACGGCCAGGAAAGCTGGTAGCAGGAAGGGAATTCCAAAGTCCAGCTGTTCAAGGGAAGAAACTATCTGATGATAGAGCAGCCAGTCTAAACGTTACCAAAGAGTTAGGGCTCCTGCACTGTCAGTCGGAAACAGCAGCAGGGCAAAATGTCAATCACTTACTCTCAACCTATCAGACAAGACCTGCCCAAACAAATCTAATGAGCACAAGTGGCATGAAAGTAATTTTTTCAGTTTCTGAGAGAAAGAGAGAAATTTAAAATAGGGAATAGAGGAAAGGAGTGTAATGTCCTTGTCAAGAAATAAGGACAAGCACAGGGTGACTCTTGTGAGCCTCTAGTATTGTACCTCTGGCCTGGCTAATAGGCAAAGAAGAAGTGTGAAAGCCAGCGATAGGAAGAGCCTATCTACTCCTTAATCAAGTTACTTTTGCAAGCCGGGAATTTATTCGAGTCACTCCAGGAAGGTTGCCAATCATGATTGAGGAGGCCTCCCTCTCTCAGTTTTATTATCAGTTTTCTTTCTCTTAGATGGATGATCTGACAAGATTTACGGGCCCATCACACCAAGAGAGTTAACCATGCGCCTGGTTTCTACGCCAGGTATTTCTACGCCCAAGCATGGATGAAGATATTGAATATCTTACTTTAAAGTTATTCTCTATTCTGCATAAACAAGAGCAGCATTGGAGATAGATTCCCCTCTAACATTTACCAGAAATTTTATGTTTTAAGTTCTGTGAGAAAACCAATCTGTTCTAGCAACTAATTTGTTTTTAAATGAATGAATAGGATATAATTATTTGAATATGTAAGAGAACATAAAGCAAAGAAAACAAAATAAATGGTGGGACTTGATCAAGAGGTTCCACACAACACAGATATATAGATGCATTTAACTTGGTGTTCTTCAAATGACCCATGTTGGTGTAACTAAAAGACCAGTGTCTCCATGTGGAATGAATTGGGGTGCAAAGATTAGCGTTTATTTTCGAGCAGTTAGAGGACGGGAGGGAGGATCTACCTTAAGAGCCAAACGCGTGCTTTGATTTAAATACTTCCTTCTTTTATTTAATTGAAACGGTATAATTTTCGATTTCGGTATTAATAATTTAAAACATAAAAACTGATTTACCAAAGGAGATGAATACTAGAAAAGAGATGCGTATTTCCACTTTTTCTATTGTGTCTATACATATACTGCTTGACTATTACTAATATATTACAAACAAATGACATGCGAGAAAAATCTGGTAAAATAGTTTCAAGTGAGTAGATAGCACAGAATATAGAAATGGAATAAAATAACACAATTAAGTATATTAATTTTTTAGTAATATCTATTTTAAAGGCAGATTAAGGGATGGGTAAACTTTTAAATAGATTTAAAGCTTTTTTTAAATGCAAGTCCATCTTACAAAATTTCATTATCATATTTTTTGTATAACATGGGGAGTAGATTCGCCAGTTAAGATGGGAGTTTGGAAATGTGGCTAAATACACTATAAATACATTTAAACACACAAGGTACGTTTATAGATTAAGTTAAAATATCAAAGGGATAAAAAAAAAATTACAATTACATTTTATTATGCTTTCAATTCAAAAGGGACTACAGTATTTCGGAATAGGGAAATCTCTTTAGGCCATGACATTTCGAAGCCAAACCCTTCTCTTCAGAAGAGGGGAGTAAAGACACTTATTATAAAGAGACGAACTTATTAAACAGATAATATTGCCTTTATGGAAAGAGGATCAAAAGAAAAAAAAACATGAAGCTGTATTGAGAATAAAGCCGATTCTTGGGCTGCCAGCAATCACTGTAAAATAGTAATAAAGTAGGCGAGAGAGTTGTATGCTCAGCCCATTAAATCCAAAGTAGCTTAGCAGCGGCTTGGTTACCACCAGTTTTGGCAAATAGCAAACAGAATCCTGAGCTGAATCAAGTGCTCTATCCTAACCATCATCAATGGACCTGACGTAATCTCGTCACCATCAGACAAAGCCAAACTATTGTCAAGAACTTTGAAACTAATTCTACACTATGCGACTAAGGCCGTAAACCCTTCGTATTTCATCTTTAATCAGAAAACACACTATGCGACATACAAATATCTGTGCGAGATGTTGCCAAGCTAATCAAAAACCTTGATTCCAGCAAAGCAACTGACCCTGATGGCATTTCAAGTATAGTGCCGAAAAAGCTTCAACCAGAACTACAGGGTGGTCAAAAAGTCAGGTAACATGTTAAAGGTAGAAAAAACAATATGATCCATTATAATCTCTATTCGTTTAATATTATTTGTTTAAATATTTGAGTGTAATATATAAACTACCCCTTCTGATTTCTGGCTTTGGGGCTATGTAAAGGATAGCGTTTATGGCAAGAAGCCTGATACAATAGCGTCTTTAAAGTTATTTATTGAAGAGGAGATTGCGCGGATATCAGCTGACATGATTACACGTGTTACACAATCAGTGGTTAATCGCTTCCAGCGATTGATAGAGAGAAATGGACGACAATTAACAAAATAAACATATTTCATGTTTGTTTCATTTTATATTTCAATGTATGGTACTTAAATATACGTGTGTTGCTAATATCATTTTTCTTGAAAATGTTACCTGACTTTTTGACCACCCTGTAGTTTCCATACTTACAAAGTTGTTTAAGCGTTGTATTAAAGAGAATTGTTACGCGTCACCCTGGAAAACCTCACCAGTGTGCCCTGTACTTATAAATTCATGTGAGCGGTCATCTTCCTCTCAGAATAGACCAATAAATCTCCTGTGCGGCATAATTAAGTCGGTAGAATCCATGTTAAATGGAGAATTAGTTAGCCATCTCAGTAAAAATAACCTTCTTAGTGACATGCAATATGATTTCCGTTCTGCTAGATCTACCGCAGATGTGCTAATGGTTATATCTCATAGGATTAGCAAATCTCTCAACGAAGGCATCCTTTCTATGACAATTACTCTTGACATATAAAAGACCTTTGATGGAGTATTCCATAAAGGCCTACTTAACAAGTTCACCAGCTACGGTATAGCAGGATTTATTTTTTCAATTATTAAATCATTTCTCGCTGATAGGCTCATAAGAGTAGTGGTTGATGGGCGGAAATCAGAAGCTCACAGTCTTAATGTCGGAGTCCATCAGGAGCCCATCTTGGGCCCAACTCTCTTACTGATCTACATCAATGATCTTCCAAATCACATCCTAAGATCATTCGAAGACATTTATGCTGATGACATTACCATCTATGTCAACACATCAAATACCTTAAATGACCAAGTTCTCTCTGAATCTCTCTCCTCTGACTTGGAGTATGTAGTGCAATGAGGAAAGAAGTGGCTGGTTAATTTTAATGCATCTAAAACAAAGCTTCTATCTTTACATAATCAACACTCTGATCTTCTATCTGGCATCAATTGAAATGAATGGCTCTCGTTTTCGGGAGTCTTCATGTTTTGACAAGCTTCTGGGCTGAGAAAATGAGAATTCTATCGCTCCAGTAGATATCTCATTGCTGGTTAAATTCTCTATCTAAATAAGAGTCAGGTACATGCACAGATGGAGTACTGTTGCCACATCTGGGCAGGAGCTGCTGGAAAACTCTTATGTTTCGACAAAGTTCAAAATAGACTTCGTAACCTGGTGGGGGGTGACCTTTTCTCTTCCCTGAAACTCTTCCCACAAAAAAGGAAGAAGCTATAAAGGGCTATAGTGCCATGGGTTGCTTCTTATCGATTTATGCCCGTTATTTTGGGGGTGGAGAAGATAAGATTGTAATTCCGGATTGATCCCGAACTAATCCAATTGCCAAATTCCACTTGATTCAGTAACTGGATAACTTTCAGATCACAATTCGATTCTTATCCAATGTTATCCACAGTGATCCCACTCAAAGACAGAACTTTCCTTGCTTTTGTGTGACATCACAACCAAAACAAAAACAGCTGTCCAGACTGGATTTGCAGTGATCTAACAGACCAAAATATCTTGAAGAGTGGAAGCATTACAGTACAGTACAAAATATGAGATATCTCCAAAAATAAAAGCAAGACCATACAAAAACAGCTAAATTATGCAAACAACTGCTGATGAAGCAATTAAGTTATTGCTTATTCACTAAACCTGTTTTCCTGCTCTTATTCACTTATAATGCTTCCCTCTTTTTGGAAATCATAATTTCTCATTCTATGACTAAGTGTAATGTTTAAATATAAGGCCTATACTGGCCACATATATATTGTTACCGATGCATGTTACAAAAATAACTGGCACAAATGTTATTTCTAAATGTCTGCTTTAAAGGGGTAATACTTTGCCTCCAAGACGCCTTCCTGTCTGTTTTGAATGATAAACATACTCTTAAATCCTCCCTAAATCCCTGTATATCTATATTGTATATTAATGCTGTATTCTTGTAGGTGCTATCATCTCTCCTGTTTCAACTGGACAATAAACCAATTGCTCTTCTCCCCAAGCTGATATAAAATCACATATTTTGCATATACCTTGGGAGGAGGGTTTAGCTTCCGGTCTTAAAGTTTAGTAGGCTGACCTTTTCAAAATCGATAAATACTACTCGCCTATAGATTTCTATTGCTAAGGCATGCATTAGCTTAACCTATATATGTACTCTATAGAATATCTATAAAATAGATAAGTAATAGCCACAGTTTTTGCCCAGATTATAAGTGATATGTATTAACTAGCAACTATATATTTCTTTCATTAGATGGGATAAAGTACCCGTGATTATCTTTACTTGAGAACTAAGACTTAAAGCACATTTCGAAACACCCCCTAACCCTTATGTTATCGTTTTGCAATTAATCACTAATCCACAAACCATATTTGATATTTTCTTAACCCTAGTAGATATTCACCTTTAATCTACACCCCACACTCCTACATAACCTCTTTTAAAAACGTAAGCCATCTTAATCCTATTCTGAGGAGTGTAATTTCAAAGCAGATACTAATTCTTTGAAACTAACTCACTCAATCCTAACTATCCATGCAACCAGGTGCAGAGAAAACCCTCTCAGTGCTTATTGACCAGTAGGTCTAGTTAGGTCATCCATCTAGGATAAGGAAACTCCGATTTGTAAAGCTGTGCCACTGACCTCATACGTCTTGGCACTAAACAGGGAAGGGAGACCTCCTCATTCCTGGACGACAACCTCCCTAGATGTGGTGACTTGATCAAATCACCGGTTTGTAAACCTAAACTGCTTAAGGAGTAGATAGGCTATGCTTATCTTTCCTTCTTTGCTATTAGCCAGGAGCAGAGGTGCAACCACAAGGACTCATTAGAGACGCCCAGTGCTTAGCCTTGTTTCCTGACTAGGGCAATGAATGCCGTCCCTTACATTTGTCTTATTCCATTCTCCTTTAACTGGGAATCATGGGGGTGATTATTTACCATATATGCTAACATGATTCGACTGGGCCACTCCTGTCGGACAGGTTTGAGGGTACCGGTTTGACAGTTGCTGGTTGCTGCTTTCAACTGACAGTACAGGAGCCCTTTGATAGCGCTTAGAGCGGCTTTTCTATCATCAGTTGTGTAATATTGGGATATTTGCAGCGCCATGTCACGCATGGAAAGGCACCCTGCACTCATCTCTGGTGGGCAATCCTGAGGCTACCTTCCTGTGGATGAGGAACCGGCTGATTGGCTACTCATGTTGCATAATGGTGCCTATGTACATGGCTTTTGCCTAGCACCTCAACCTAGATCTGAAACTATTAAGTAGCAGGAAATGATAACTCAATCAAAATAAATGTTCAAACCAGAAACACACTCACGTCTCCTCACTTAAGGCTTGCATTTACACATATTTGAGGACTTAGAACTAACTTAGAGAATGTAGAATCATTTCTTCCCGGCTATCTTAGCACTAAGTGAAACTAACTTGCACTCCACTATCCCCTTTAACATTTTAAACATGTCTGGTTATCTTACACTTTGTTGTAAGGACTTTAACAGGAACGGACTTGAAGTCTATATTTGTAACGCCCTGTCCATGTCTAGGAAATCTATACTAGAATAAGGTTACCAGGCCTTCATGTGCTTAAAACTAAATTTACAACATAGCGTTAGCTACCTGTATTTTCTTTATTGCTCTCCATAAACCCAGGACTGTACTATAATCAATCATGTATCTAACAGCATTGATGTAGCACTCCCCATTGACACTAGCACCCAAATAAATTTCATTTAGTGAATGTAACGCCCACCACATGAATTGGCTTGACTTCTCTAACTACACAGACACAGCTAGTAGCACCATCCATAATTTGCTATATCCCATTCCTTGACACAGACAGTGACATTCCCGACCCGTCTCCCATATCTCCAGGACCAGCAAGCCTCACTTCTAGATCTATTTCTGACAAGTGATCCTGAGGATTGTGTAGCAAATGCTGATTGCCCACTTAGGCATGCTGATCATGCTGTGATAATGATAGAATCACTCTAAACTCTCGACCCCAAGTTGAAGAGCCATTGCTCAAAACGACAACGTACTAAAATAAGTCTGACTGTGATGCCATTAGCGATCACATGGAGACATATATTTTCTCTTCCTGCAGAATAGTGCGCAAATGAGACTACTGAATGATTCAAAGCAGCAATTGAAGCATATGTTCCTATACGGAAGTTCTATAGCAAACCACACCCTCCCCAATCGTTTACTTCTACTTGCGCAGCTACCATTGCTCAGAGGCAACATGCATACCGTAGATTTATCCAGCATAAGTCCTGTACAAACAAACAAAGTATATATAGTTAGAAGTAATTGTAAGGAAGAAGTAGCAACAGCTAAGAGTGAATATACTGAAACCACCAGGAAATGCATTGAAGCGTAGAAATTAGGAACTAATTTCTGGAAACTCTACAATATTGTAGTAAATAATGGACAATCAATAATTCCTCCACTATCAAAAAATCATGAGGTTGTTTGTACAGCAATTGAGAAAGCTAACATGTTTGCCCGTTATTTCCCCTAAAACTCTTCTTTGGACCCAGCAAACCGTTCCCTCCCTGATTTTACTCTGTGGACAAAAACCACCCTAGATGATGTGAAAATCACCCCTTCTCAAGTACAAGATACCATAAAAACCTAGGCATCTCAAAAGCATGTGGACCTGATCTCATCCCGGCTGTGCTATTAAAAAATGTTCTGCTGAGGTTGCTCCAGTTCTCTCTAAACTCTTTAACAAATGTCTTACTGAATCTTGCTTTCCTGGCAGCTGGAATACTGTTTTTGTGGTACTAGTTCACAAAGTCTCTGGCGAACGAACTAACCCATTAAATTTTTGCCCAATTATTTTCTTCCCACTTTTCGCCAAAATATTTGAGTTAATCAGTTAATCAAGCTTTAGTCAACCACCTTACAGCTGCTAAACTTCTGTGTGACCATCAATATGGATTTAGGCAAGCCCGTTCTACTGCAGATATTCTAACTGTAATCTCTGAACGTATTTACCAAGCACTGAATAAGGTAGGGGAGGGGAGGGCAGTAGCCGTATATATATATATATATATATATATATATATATATATATATATATATATATATATATATATAAGGCTTTTGACAGGGTATGGCACGGTGGTCTTCTCATGAAAATAAAATCTATGGTACTGCTGAACGAATGCTTAACATAATTAAATACTTCTTAAATGAGAGAAGAATCCAGGTTGTCCTCGATGGGTGTACGTCCAAACAATATAATATAAATGCAGGTGTACTTCAGGAATCGATCCATACCGGATAAAATCATCTCTAACATGGGTATATTTGCCGATGACATCACGCTCTATAGCAGGTACGTTGGGAAAACCAATGAGCACATATCTAAGGCAATGGCGGTAACCCTAGAGGAAAACCTTCACTCTGTAGTGGAATGGGGTCAGAAATTAATGGTAACGTTCAAAGCTGCCAAGACAAAGCTCGTTTCCTTTTAATAAGTACGTGAAACTTTACCAACTACCAATAGTTTTGGCTAAATATACATTACCTGAAAGTACATCATTCAAACTCCTTGGCTTAACATTCACAGAGAACATGAGTTGCAACAAATACATTGAGATCATTGCCAACGCTGCTGCGAAGAAGATGGCTCTTCTCTACCGTGCTAGAAAGTTACTTACGCATGAAAGTATCCTGTACCTCTACAAAGCCAACATTCACCCATGCTGCTGTCACATTTCGGCTAGTGCATCTGTTCCTAGTCTCTCGCTCCTAGACAGTGTTCTAAAGAGAGTTGCCAACCTGATAGGTTCTGAACTGTTATTTAAGCTTCAGCCTCTCTCTCATCGACGAAATGTTGCATCCCTCTGACGAACTACAAGCTCTTGTACCTCCTCGATGAAAATACCCTCGACAAACCCGACAAGCAACGAAGTGCCACCCCTACACAGTAGAGATTCCCAGATGTAAGAAAGCCTTCTACTCTAATAGCTTCTTTCCCAGAACTGCTAGACTTTGGAATTCTCTTCTGGTTTCCTGCTTCCACAACTGTACTGACACGTAGAAGTTCAAGTGTAATGTAAACAGACAGCTTGCTGCTAAACTCCCTACACAGTACCGCTGAAACTTAGATCCCTGATAGCAGTCCCTACATCAAAGTGGCAATGTGCCTTGGTTGGTTAGAAAATGTAATTAAAAATTGTAAAACCAAACAGGAACACCATGTAAAAAAATAAATTCATTGGACTTAAGGAGTCGGATTCGGATAAAAATTCAGACTCCGACTCCGACTCCAGCTAAATCCTCCGACTCCTTCCGACTCCGACTCCATAACCTGGTCAGCACATCTGCTGTATATCTAAGAGAACGGAGATCATACTGCATGTCAATGAGAAGATTATTTTTGCGGAGGTGGTTGACTACTTCACTATTAAATACAGAGTCCAGCAACTTACTCATGACGCACAGGAGACTAATTGTTCTGCACTGAGAGTAAGATGACCGATCACATGATTGTTAAAATCCGGGGCATACTGATGATGTTTTCTAGGATGTTGGGAAGCAATTTTCCTAAAGTCAACGTTTAAACATCTTTGTAAGTATGGGAGCGGGTTCTGGTTGAAACTTATACAACACTATAATTGGAATTGCGTCGACGTGTAGTATCTGTTCCAGAATATGCTGCACTAAAAGACCATTGCCCTTCAGGCAATCAGTTTCTGGTCCATGTAGGGGAACCCTATATACCAAGAGGCAGCACTACCAGCCCCCTGCTATACGGGGAGCTTCCCCCTTTTCTCCCACACTACCCCCACTTCACATTAAAAGGCGGCATTGTTTCTAATTTGCTTTCGTGGGGAAGTAAATAAGTACAGCCGAAAGGGCCAGTTGCTTTACTGGAATCGAATGGATGGTACAATTAAATGATGATCTGAAATTAATAAAATAATTCAATGAATTTGGATGCGGATGCCAAATATTCATTACGATTAGTTCATTATTATAATTTAAAGTAACGTTATCAGCAGTATGAGTAGCAGTATGTAAGAGTAGCAGCAAGGTGATGATTAGAAAAAGGAGTAGAAAAAGGAGGAGAGAGATGTGTTCTTTGGTGTTTCTGTTCGGGTTGTTCATGGCATTGATTTTTCCATTCATGTTATACTTTCTTCCGCTCTCTCTGGTTTTATTCCTGTAATGTCCCGTGGAATCACTTTTTCCCCGTCTTGTCCAAACATAACAAGAATGTTCAAAAGCTATAAAGATTAAAAAATGAATATAAAAATGACATTTCAAAAAGAATAAAAAGAAGATTCCAAGATTTACAAAAAAAAGAAGAAATATACACTGAAATAAAGATTAAAAAATGAATATAAAAAAGGACATTTTAAAAAGAATAAAAAGAGAATTTCACGAGTTACAAAAACGAACACAAGAAATATATACTGAAATAAAGATTAAAAATGAATATAAAAATTGACATTTTAAAAAGAATGTAAAGAGAATTCCAAGATTTACAAAAAAAAAAGAAGAAATATACACTGGAATCAAACGCTTCCTTCCCTTTTATATGAAAAAAAAAAGTTATCTTAACTTGTTTCCTTTCTCTTGTAAGACGAAAGAAAATGTTGATGAAGAAGTAGAAAAATATAGAGGGCGACATTTTGGATGAAAACTTTTTTTATATCTTTTTAACAACTTCTTTTTCTGTTTCTTATTTTATTAAACTGATTCTGTTTTTTTTTTGTTTTTGTTTTTTTAAGGAGACAGCATTTCGTTCTTCATCATCTAAATACACCGAGGAAAAAAAGCCAACCGTGAATGCTGCGTCATCGTCTTCCATTTTTCTGTAGTGTGACATATATTTGTTGTTGTTGCTATTGTTGTGTTATTATTATTATTGTTATTATTATTATTATTATTATTATTATTATTATTATTATTGTTATTGTTATTATTATTATTGTTATCATTATTAATGTTATTATTATTATTAATGTTATTATTATTAGAAGTAGTAGTAGTAGTAGCAGTAGTAGTAGTAGTAGTAGTCTTTATTTTTATTTTTTTTTACTTTTTCCTTACATTCCCAGTTTCTTAATTTTCGCCATTTTTGTTTTAACTTTAATACTTTATCGTTTTCTTTTTTGTTTTATCCGTTTTATATTTTAATTTTGTTAGGTAGTATTCTACGCTGTTTTTCATTTCGACGTGTTTTCTATCACTTAGTATATTATTTATCTAATTTAGACCGCAATTCTTTCATCATTTCATTGTCGTACTTGATCATTGTTATATTTTTTATTTATTTACCTCGTTTACCTGTTACCTATATCTTTCACTATTTTTCTCTTACTTTCTCTGATCGTTCTCTTACACATTTATCTTATCTTTCCACTTTTAATCTTACCTCACTTCTTTGTTTATTTTCTTACTTTCGACGCTTCTCAAAATATTAGAACGTTTTCTATCTTAGACCAAAGAATGTATTTGTAATTCTGATTCATTCCATGGCCGGATGACGAACAAAGGAATGCAACATGGAGGTATCATGAATGCGCAGCACATTTCTAAGTACTCATATACTCGATATTTAATTAACTGGGGCGGGGGTAGAGACAAAGACGTACTCAATGATAAATCGAGAACACTACATAAAATAAGGTAGAATACGAACATACATTTTAAGTGGTTTATTTTTAATGAGGTCTCGTACGAAATAGGGCAGTGGAACGTTACAAAGTGATTGCATACAGGTAGATGATTACAAGCTATTTGCTTTTTTCTCTACTTCAAAAAAATTACAAACGAGTATATAATCTCTTATAAAAATACGAAAATTATAAGGTCTCAACAGAAAAAGAATAACGAGTAATGAAAAACAGGAATATATAAAAAAGTTTCAGAAAAATAACACGAAATACATATTTTACAAGTATCTATGTGTGACCGCTAACGAAACAAAAGTTTCTCTATGTTTTTTGATGAAGTGTGTGCGTTTACATGGTATAAAATAGATTCATTTTTCCTGTGTTTCTACACTACTGTTAAATCTTTAATTAATGCTAATGTAGCAAGGATTTAAGTAACTTCCGGAGTATTGTAATACTTGATACGGCATAATCACGTGGGCACACCGATTCTCCTTAGATCACCGAAGTTAAGCAACGTTTAGCCTGGTTAGTAACCAGATGAATAATCATTTGGGAATTCTAGAAACCGTATGTGACACCTTGAACTGATGATTCCCGAAAGGTTGAAACACTATTGTCTGTAGGTATTTAATAATTATTTAGTAAATATTTATATCAGCACTTTAAAGAAACTTGTTTCTTATAGTTGAGCAATTTCAGAATAAACAAAAGTCGGCCAATTTAGCTCATATGCGCAGATCATCGTATGATGATTAGACACATCTGATAAAAAATTAAAAAAAAACATTAAAAAAAGAATAAATGTTTAGATTTCAACAGTATTTCCCGCGGTTAACAGTAGCCGAATGGATTAGGTTTTTGCTAATCAAGTCGGACGTAGTTTCTATTACTGGGTTTGAATCTAGCGATTGGCGTTAATCGTGTCACCCTGCATTGATGGGGATTGACTTGCACATAAAGAATTACCCGAGCAACCTATTTATACGTTAGTGCATTTTTAGAAAAAAAAAAAAAAGTAACTTTTGGTATAAAAACTGCAAATATATATAATTTTCTTCCCACTTTTGTCTACATATATACATTAGATATGTAAATCGAAATAACGACGATCGCTTAAATTTGCATGCGGATTACGTCGAGCAAGTAAAAATGGCGACTTTCCTGATGTCTATTGTATTTCGTTTGTCGGTTGCTTCTGAGTTATAAAAGTGTAAACGTCACCTTTTTTTTTATCATAGAGACACTTATTTCCGAATGAGTATCTTCGCTTATGAAATGTTGCTTGATTACGTTTGTGTAAAAAATAACATATTTTTTTTCCCGTTGATTCTTCCGTTTTTAACACATTTAAAAATTTTGTAATATTTATCTTTTTTTTTTAAATCTTACTAGTAAATATTAATATATCATTTTTTATGTATGTATCAATTGCAATAATTCACTATCTTCATTATTTTATTAGTCTCAACCGGCAAGATGATAGAAAGGGTTGACAGAAACATTAGCGAGAATTACAGTGACACTTTTAAATAAAATAAGTAGAATCAAACGTAGCAATAAACCTGGTTCTTTCTTTTTTTTTTTTTTTTTTTTTGCAAATTGTAAAATAAAACAACCAAAGTTGTTTCAAATAAAAATTAACGCGTTAATATGGCGTTATTTTATATTTTTTTCTGCGATTAAAGTATATAGGAGAAAGGCCTGAGGGTTACATATTATCTCAGCTTTTTAATTACAGATATGGTTTGGAGAATACTTCATTTGATAGGATGTACATAACTGGTCGACTGTTTTAACCATGTGAGATTAAAGTGATTTGAAGTACGATTTTAGTTGCGACCTGAAATAATTTAATACGAGATTCTGGTATCTGGAAGAAATTAGATCTCTCGGACTTACCCAGAAAAAGGTTCAAAAGCAACTTCTCGCCAAGGAAATAAAATAAGCTCGTTCTTATATATATAACTCGATCTCCAAATCGGGGAATATTTCATCATGCGTTGGGTGTAACTAAAATATCTAAGAAAAAAGCCTTAGGAAAGATAACGTCGATTACCTCGGCTTTAGTATAAAAATAGAGGAATGCTATAATAGTGTTATAGCTCTAATTTTAATTTAACTTACAACTTCTATGATGTTTTGAGTTTTGCGTCTGAGGAAAGTGTAGTATCTGTTTTATACTCCTTGTATAGTTTCACTCTTCAATCAGTTAATAGGAAATCCTTTTAACCTAGAGATTTTGATTTTTGTAAAAGCACGTTGTACTGAATTTTTCACACATTAAAATCCGACATTGTATATAACTCAGCCCTCATGGGGAGGCAAGTAAATAGAGATTACCTCGACGCCGAAGTCTGAAATGCAGCATAAAAAAAACAACGCTACACCTTTTTGCTAGACAAAGAATCGTCGACGTTGTCAGTTGAATGAATATTTTATCTATCTCAGTAATATAACGACGTCACATACGTCCTTGGATATCGCTCCACCTCTGGGATGTCATTATTGTCGTCATGAATAGTTCGACAAATGAAATTATTCCAAACTAACATTAAAGTAAACTGCTTATTCATATAAATCATTGAATTTGTTTAAATGTATCACAAACAAAAATAAAGTAATAAATGGCGCACTTATAAACCTATTTATGAACTTGCCCATGTATTTTTATTATTGCATTCTTCGCCTTGTCTTGCAACGTTGGCGAATATCTCCATCATTGTGTAAATTCTCACTTAGCTGTCATTATTGTCGCCGTGAATAATTGAACAACGTGAAATCTTAAAACTATTCATTCAACCATTTATAATTTCCGTTTGACACGAGCCAAAGTTACCCAGGCCGAACGCGTCTTTCACTCAGCGACCACGTAATAAGTCTCGTCGCTTTTTTGACTCCAACAAAGCTGTAAATATTTTAATGGTAATATTTTAATGGTAATATTTTAATGGTAATATTACCACTTCACGAGATTGAACACCGTCGACCGAGATCGCAAACGTAACCGGCTGGACAAAGTCGTCCCGTACATTATCTTTTGATTTGGTACCTCAAACTAATAATTTAAACAATTATCTCCCCCTCCACCTTTGCCATTCAATGTTCGTCTTTTTATTCGTATGAGATGACATTGACAATACTCATCTTCCTGGAATATATATAAAAGAATCTGCTAAATTGTGAAACTAAGAGCAAAGAAATAACCAAATATACTATATAGGAAGGACGTATAACTATCAATAGAAAAAAAACTGTTTATATCGCTTCTTTAATGTCAACAGACACAAAGATATGCCGTTTTCTGGAGTTAATAATAAACTATATATCATTTTTATACGGCATACTAATGTTGAGACAAAATTTCTTAGCAGGTCACTAAAATTAAGCAGCGACGAGCCTGGCTAGTACCAGATTGGAGACCATTTGTGCATGCTAGGCGCTGCATGTAACGCACCGGGACGTGGAAATGTCAATGTTGGTATCTGAGTGGCCATTTAATCCACGGGGAGAGATGCATTCTCAGTCTTCATTGGGACATATGTCTAAGAGAAGGAAATCTCGAATGTGAAACATGAGCTCTACTGCCTGCTCTTTCTTGATGGCAGCCATTATGCCGGCTGAGATTAGCAGTTGTACCAAAAGGATGGTTTGGTCTTACAAAAAGCCTGCATCACAATAAACACATAATCTGTGTGGATGTCGAACAAATTAGTTGTTGTGGCAGACCTCATACACCTAAATCGACGGACCTATTATACACACACCCCACACACATATATACATATATACATAGGAATATATATATATATATATATATATATATATACATGTATATATTATAATGTGTGTATCATCATACCATTTTCACTATTATTTAACACTACTTTTCTTTTTTTCTTTTTGACGTGCCTTTCCTCGTTTTGCGTTTTAATGCAATAGAAGAAAACTCTCATTTTGAAAGAAAACTATCCGATTGGATTGCTATATATCTGTTTAGAAAAAATAAAAGACGTGTGCTAAGTGCTTACCCAAACAGAATTACAACTTCGGCATGAATCGTTGGAATCCATTTATTTTTAGGTAAATACTTACACTTGGCAAGTACCTAATATCTTTGTAGATATATAGTCTTGCCAGAAAAATCTAAGGGATCCTGTGCGACCAATAAAACACTCTATTTTATACGTAATGGCTTAATGAATATATGTTTCAAATAACGTATACATGGTAAATGCATTATAAGGACGGTGTAGAGTACTAACAATATATTCAATAATCAGTAATAGATTTATAAAAAAAATTGGAAAAATTAAATAGATGTTTGAAACGAGATCCAAAACTAGGGCGTTACGATTCAAGGACTGATCAATAACGGCAAGGTCTATGTACAATTAGTTGGTTCTGTGATAAGTATATGTGCCAATGCATGTGATGCCATGTTTCTTCATCGATAATTATAAGAAAAATGTATCTCGTCAAATAGCTGAAATCAAGATAAAGTGATATTTGAAAGAA